>NC_056739.1:1397703164-1397933164 GCF_019279795.1 Protopterus annectens | reverse complement strand
CAGAGATTTACTAGCTTAGCATACAGCAGGGCAGAGGTTAACTAGCTTAACATATAGCAAGGCATAGGCTTAACATATAGCAGGGCAGAGGTTTACTAGCTTAGCATATAACAGAGGAGAGGTTAACTAGCTTAACTTATAGCAGGGCAGAGGTTGACTAGTTTAGCATACAGCAGGGCAGAGATTAACAAGTTTAGCACACAGCAGGGCAGAGGTTAACTAGCTTAGCATATAACAGGGGCAGAGGTGAACTAGCTTAACATATAGTAGGGCAGATGTTAATTAGTTTAGCATATAACAGGGCAGAGGTTAACTCAGCATACAGCAGGGCAGAGGTTAACTAGCTTACCATACAGCAGGGCAGAGGTTAACTAACTTAACATACAACAGGGCAGAGGTTAACTTGCTTAGCATACAGCAGGGCAGAGGTTAGCTAGGTTAGCATACAGCTGGGCAGAGGTTAACTAGCTTAACATATAATGGGGCAGAGGTTAACTAGGTTAACATATAATTAAGCAACAGAGTATACAGCAGGCATGGCTAGAAGCAGATACTGGTGGTGCTCATTGGAGATAGCAAGCAGACAGAGAAGCCTCTAGCCTGTAGGGTCCCCTCAGGGAATGCCAGAAGATAAATTGCAGCTGTACAAAAAGGTGACACAATATACAACTTGGCCCAACAGTTATCAATAAATTTACAATTAGTTTTTGAACACTATATAAATCCCATGTGACAGATGGTCAAACAAGGGACATCAAGTTGGCCTGACTCAGCTCCATTCCCTAAGTGCCTGATGAGGTGTTTGTAGATGCAAAGGCTCCATTTTCTGAAGAAATTATACAACAGTTTCCACAGCATAAGAGACAAACTAGTGAATGTTATCTTGTATGGTTCTGCAAGGAATTCTCCATTAGTCTACAAGAAATTCTCCATCAGTCTACAAGTAATTCTCCATCAGTCTACAAGAAATTCTCCATCGGTCTACAAGTAATTCTCCATCAGTCTACAAGAAATTCTCCATCAGTCTACAAGTAATTCTCCATCAGTCTACAAGAAATTCTCCATCAGTCTACAAGTAATTCTCCATCAGTCTACAAGAAATTCTCCATCAGTCTACAAGTAATTCTCCATCAGTCTACAAGTAATTCTCCATCAGTCTACAAGTAATTCTCCATCAGTCTACAAGTAATTATCTGCTAGTCTGACCATTCTCATTCCTGCACTTCTGAACATGTTAACATTAATCCTAATGTTGTTGTCTGATCTGGAACTGGCCGATTTGCTGACTGGAATAACTTAAACTAATGTTATCCCTTTCAGGTCAAATCAGGTGCAGGAACCCTCTTAGACATCTAAGTTCAGCACTCTCTAAATTCTCAAACTTACACCCAAATGAGTTAACTATAGTCTTGGCTGTTAGGTTTACAAGGGTTATGCAACAACTAGTGATACGTGAAAAGACAGGGTTTATTGCAGAACATGGTCTATGTTCATCAGTGGGTGTTTCAGTCATTGAACACCAGGTTCACTCAATGAAGCAGTCCTGTGAATGTTATCTCAACAAACACAGAGAAGGCATCTGACAGCTTACAGCACACTTACCTCTCTAAAATTCTACATAGTAAGGGGCTACTTCCTAAAGGTATTGAGTCTGAACACTGTAATTGGCTCCAAATGCTAGTCTCATTGTCCACACTTCACTAAGATCCACATTACAGTTAAACAGAAACACCAAGAAAATTATCTGTAATCCTTCTTCCTTTCTTTTTAGTGATGAAACTCATTACTAAGTACCACTGAGAATCCAAAATAAAGAAAAAACTATAACAGATATTAACATTGCTTCAGTACAGCTGCATACATATGACAGTACACTGGTCTCAATCAGAAATTTGTATTTCCCCTTGAATATCTCATTTAACACAAACAGGTAACATATATATTTCTTCTGCTGGCAGCCACACCTGAACAGACAGTACAACTTTACTGTGATACAGTGGCGGTATGTACTAATCACATGTTACAGCCCTTGGAAAATGAGTTAATTGTTCAGTGTTAAGAGAGTGACAGTTTAGATGATTCTTCAACCAATTCTCCATTCCATCACTCATAGCCCTATGCCACTAACCTCAATGTGGCTGGGTAACATTCAGATCAAAATGCATGCATTTCTATGAGGCAAGACCATATCTAAAGTGAGAAAGCCTAAGTTTTATGACCCTTAACTCACAGGTAGGGAAATGAAAACTTGAGTAATTTTAAACTATATTTGCAAGCCATACAGTTTCAACATGTTCAAAGCTATTGAATATCTTGGCAGATGCCAAAATAACTTCCCTGACGTCTCATAGTTGAACCATTGTTAAGATGATGTATACCCCCCTAGGCCACTAGATAGCTGTCGTCATATCATCAGACTCATTGTAGAATCATGACAGCTATTTGTAAGGAGCAAAATGCTCCCATATTAGGCCAGCCCAGTAAGTCATACCCTATCAATATTAGTAGCTCAGCTGTAAAAATCACTGACTCTCTTAAACTGGTTTATCTGTGATACCTACCATCTTATACATTACTGAGGATGCCACTCTAGTATTCAGAATTGAAGCTTTACATGGTTTGAGTACCACCAAGTAAGCATTTCTTGGGTCTGCAGCTTTGGTATCTCATATCCTCTATCTTTCCTTCTGGACCCCATTAGCCAATTGATAGAGGATCCCGAGAGCCACATAGTCATATTTTACATCAATATAGTGCAAGCCTCAGCCTAAATCACAGTGTATGTGTATACACTATTCATTTTTTGAAACCAACACCTCAAAGTGGTTCCTAATGAACTGCAGTGATAAAAGGCATTATGAGTAGTCAAATAATATAGCAGGTATGAAACCAGTCTGTCCTAAAGAAATAGCAGTACACTCCATCCAAGCTTATAAAACTTGACCAAAAAGAATGCTGCAATGCTAGAAATGTGTTTAAAATGTAACTGATCATGTCCATGTTCTTTGAGACTGCCCTTATACCCTTAAAGTGTGTATACCTTTGAAATGTGGTCCTAGTTTATGTGCCCCATAGACCAAAATAATCCCTCAGCAACTATCCCTCAATGCATACCTACTGTTACTTTAGTCCCTTCCTTGGTCATTGCATTATGGACCAGGCATAAAGGGTTTCATTAGGATCTAACCTAGCTCCCAGTTATAAAAAACCTAATGACTATGCACAGAGTCTTGGTCTTCTGAAGAGGCTGTAGTGTGATTTAGACTTCATTCATTTGCTAAGCTCCTCTGACTTTAAAACGTAATCTTAGAGAATTAGTGCTTTAGGGGCCCTGAGAGAGTATATAATGATTGTTAAGCAGGATAAGGATAAGTGTCACAATAGGCCATCAGGGCAAAGGTTAAGCTCATGCCAATTATTTAAATAAACTGAAAACTATTGTTATATTTAGTTGCATGTTTGCATGAATTGGTTTTACTTATAAAAAATTAAAACAGTCACTGGAGGCAGCTTTCCAGTCTGAAATTCATATCTGTTTCCATGAATCAACAAAAAATAAATAAATGTAGTTTCCATAAGAAGTTCACTCTGCAGCACTCAGTTACCATCTCAGAACTCTTTCTCTGGTAAATATTCAAGTTCTGCAGGACTCACTCAGCTTATAACAAATGTAGTGCTACTTTGCAATCAGATTCAGTCTTTCCTTCTCACATGGCTTTGGCAAAATAACTGTCCAAAATAAATGAGTAGTACTTATAGGGACCTCATAAGATGCAGCTAGGTTCAAGTAGACTTCTCTTTATACTTCCTTACAGGCAAGGATAACTTGAAGTCTTTCCTTCTTGTAGTTCTTCACAGACTTGGATAACCAGAAATACCATCCCCTGGCACGTCCTCAAAGGTAGAAATACATACAAGTAGTCTTTCCTTTAAAGGTTATAAGTTTCTTTCCATCAGCGGAATACCCCCAAGACTGCCTTCCTTTTAGTACATGTTCGTCCTTCTAGAGTCCTTCTGAGACCCCACTCAGTGCAAAAGATTATAAGTCTGCTTACTAGCAGGGTGCTGGGTTATAAATAACCTTATTTGTGGCTGTCCCTTGTTAACTCTAACCTGCTTGCTTGTTTTTGAGCTAGCACATTTAAAGGGACCAGCCACCACTATGCTGCAATATCTACTAAGGATTTCCAGGTCACATCACTGTGTTTAACAGACTTATTTTGCATGAAAAACATGGCAAAATGTGTACTGTAAAAACAAAAAACAAAAAGAAAGAAAGAAATGCAACATGCCAAGTAAATATGAACTAGGAAAGCTAAGTATCTTATATGTGACTCATCTTTCAACAGCTTATAGCTCATTATTAACATACGTCATACACTACCTGTTTCTTTATTTGATTGTGTAACACCTGAGCACATATATGTAACACTACCTAGACTTGGAGAACACTTGTCCACACTGTACCACCCAGAGAAGCATATTGTTATTACAAAGGCCATTGCTGATGGCATATCACAAAGAACAGCCAAACAAACTGCAACCACATTTATTCCTGTGAGAACATTAAGGTCACAGGTCATAGACATATATTAAATTAGACTCATGGGATCATAGGACCATAGGAGGTTATTACTCTAATAGCCCGAGAGCCTTTTTTAACCTAGCCATGTATGCTCCAGTTTTCCCAATTATCAATGCCCAAGGACTAGAATAGCTTAGATATATGTACCTTCGGGCATCTACGAGCTGCACCTATCCATAAGAGACACAGTGACAAGCCAGAAATAAATTTACAATTGTAGGTTAGGCATAGATCACCCCTTATTCTGTAGGAGACTGAGTACAGCGACAGGGCTTTGAGGCAGTTAGCATAGGACATATTATTTGCACCCTGTATTCTTTTAGTAAGGAACCTGTATGGTCACTCCAGCTCTTATAAATGCCTGGTCAACTACATGCTGAAGGGGGCATTGCACTTAATTATTGGTCTAATGAGGGCTGTGTATAGTGGAACTGTGATCTCCTTAAATCTGGATACCATGCTTTTACTTATAAGTTGTATTATTTAAAAGGATTTTCTCGCCACCATGGACACATGGTGATTAAAGTTCAAAGGCACTTTCAACCTGAGTTCACAAGTGATTTACCACTGGGTCTACTCTTAGGTGGGAATTATCAGTTTTGTAGTTTGGTGATCATCTTCCCAAAGGGTATGATTATGCATTTTTTTGCACCAAGTTTTAGGCCATGGTTCAGACAACAGTTATTTGTCTGTGTCAGGGCCTCCTGGGGATATCTACATCTTTGGGGGGAATTCATTGAGTGCACCCAGCTTGCAGGCATCAGGAAATTTTATCATCCAAAGGCCATCTACATTTTCCCTGACTTCAGGGAAGTATATTCCCAAACAGAAGAGGTCACACTACTAAGCTCTGTGAGACACAACTAGTAACAGGCCTCTTGATGGAGGTGGATTCCCCCACTTTAATCTTATGTTGTTGTCATTACAATGAACAAAACATGCTGGAGGGATAGGTTCCTGACCCAGAGACTCCTCAGACTCTGGAATAGACTGCCCATACATGTCAAGCAAAGCTCATCTTTGGCCCTCTTCAAAAGGAACCTTGACGATTGGATGGGAGATAGAAAATTCACCTCGGGGATCACGTCAGTCGCCCTGCTAGACAGGGGTCCAGGGAAGTAAATACTGTGGGAAGAAATAGCCAGGGAATTGTTATGGCTAGGTTTGTATAGGCCCTAGGGCCAATAGCCTAGTACCAACCTATGAACCTATGAACCTATGTGTCCTATCTGTGAGTCATTTGCCTATCCATTGTGTGATATAGGGATTTATGCCTAAATGTGTGAGTTTCTCTTTAATACCTGAGTGAGGTATAGTGTCAAATGCTTTTACCAAGTTGAGGTAGGCAGAATGCATTGTTTTGCCCTCCGCCATGGCTCTAGTGACTTTCTTGAAGAAGTCCACCAGGTTTAGTAGGCAGGGCTTGCCCTTGAAACTGAACTGGAATGTGTTACTTGTTTGGAGCTTTCCTATGTCTTTGTTTATCAGATCCATAATATTAATTTTCATGGCCTTAAATACAAGACTAGTCAAACTTATACGCCTATAGGTCCCCAGGTATGTTTATGATCCCCCTCTGAGTAGAGGGATGACCATTGCAGTCCTCCATTCTCTAGGGATGAAGCCTGTCTGGAAGCTATGGTCGAATACAGATTCTAATGGGCCAGGAAAGTCATGCGTCAAGCTATTTAGCAAGCATCCTAAGATATTACCGGGATCCATCAATGCAGTGTATTAGCTTTTGAGAGTGCAGTGAGGACCTGTTCTTTAGTGATAATTGGGGAGAAATGGTAGAGGGTATTTTCTGAGGGATAACTGTGGGTGATGGGGGGATGAAATTTGAACTAAATTTATTGGCCAGAAAATTTCCTATTTCCTCTAGTTTGGTATAGGGAGTTCCACTGAATATTAATACAGCATGCTGTTTATTGTTCCCCTTAAGGTTGCATACATAACTGAAAAATCCCTTATGGTTTTCATTAGCCTGGGAGGCTATTTTTGTCTCGAAGTTGGCTTTAGTGGACCTGATTAGTCTTCTGAGTTGCTTTTTGAGAATGATGACGGAGTTTTTTGCCTTTAGGTCATAGTCCTTCTTATTTTTGTACAGGATTTTCTTTCTTTTGTTGTACAACCTATTTATAGGTTCATAGGAGATTACTAGGCTAACAGATTAAGAGCCCTTACATGTCTAGCCAATATAACCCAATTTTACCTAATATATGGCACCTAGGAGCAACAGAATAGCATTTGCACCTATGCCTTGAGTATCTTACAGATTACCCCTGTCTACAAGGGACATTGGTACTACCCCAGGTGTGAATTTGCGCTTCCACATCCATTGATCCAAACTGTATTTGAAAAGGGCCAGGGAAGGGCTCTGCTTCACATGAATAGGAAGCCTGTGCCAAAGAAGGGGCAATCTCTGAGACACATATCTATCTCTACAGCATGTTTTGTTTGAGTCATTACTGAGTTTTGATCCCTAGATCAGGTGACTGTTGTGCTGTTTGACTTGTGGATGTGCAGCAGCTCCATCAGGACTGGATTTGAGATTGCCTTGTAGATCCAGCATAGGTCACCCCTTAATATTTGGTAGGAGCCAGATTAAAAGGATAGGACAGCCAGATTAAAAGGATAGGACTTTAAGTCTGTCTGTATAGGACATGTTATTAACACCCTGTGTTTTTTTTTTTTTGTTTTTTTTTTTTGTTTTTTTGTGAGGAACCTGTGAGACCACTGTAGCTGTTGTAAGTGCTTAGTCAAGTACATGACACATGGTGCATTGTACTTGATTATTGGTGTAATGAGGGCTAAGTACAGTGGAACTATAATTTTCTTGGATCTGGATGCCATATCTTTACTTATGTCATGCCATATAGACTGACTTCCTCACCACTGTGGACACATAGGGTCAAAGTTCAGGCTACTTGATATTTGTGTACATAGATCTCTCACGTCTGAGTCTACTCTGAGAGGTGTGCTGCTGCGGTGGAATTTGCAGGAGTATTTGACTTCCCAAAGAGTATGATAATGCTTTTTTTTGCATTTAGTTTTTGGCTGTGGTTCTGGCACTAATCATTTGACTGATCTAGACCCTCCTGAAGGATATCTACATCACTAGGGCATACAATGATTGCTCCCAGCTTGCAGTCATCGGCAAACTTTGTCATCCAGAGGCCCTCCAAATTAGCCTTGACTTCAGAGAAAAATATTCTGAACAGGAGTAGTCTTAGCACTGAGACCTGTGGCACACCACTAGTAACTGGCCTCTTGATGGATCAGAATTCACCGTCTTTAACCACTTGTGTCCTGTCTGTGAGCCATTTGGCTATCCATCTGGTGATGTAGGGATTTATGCTCAGTTTTGTGAGTTTGTTTATAATAACTGAGTGGGAAATTGTGTTAAATGCCTTGGCGAGGTTGAGGTACACAATATGTACTGTTTTACCTTCATCCTTGGCCTTAGTGAATTTCTCAATGAAATCCACCAGATTCAGTCGACATAACTTACCCTTGACAAAGTCAAATTGGGTCGAGTCCAGTGTTTGGATGTTTCACGTCGTTATTTATTAGGTCCATGATTATTCTTTCCATGGCCTTATAAAACTAGTCAAATTTATGAATCTGTAATTTCCTGGGTCAGTAGATGGTGCCCCTTTATGGACAGGGATGACAGTTGGTATCTTCCAATATATCAGGACAAAGCTAGTCTGGAGGCTATCATTGAATATAGATCCTAATGGGCCTGATAAGTCTTGATTTATGCTGTTTAAGAAGCAGCCTAGTATATCATCAGGCCCCATTGAAGCAATATTTTTAGCTGTAGACAGTGCGGTGGCAACCTCTTCTTTGGTGATAATTATCAGTGGAGTGGTTGAGGGTATTTCTTGGGGGAGAACTGGGGGCAACGGAGAGGTGAAATTTGAGCTGAATTATCAGACAGCAGATTTTCTGTATCTTCTGGCTGAGTGTAGGTGATAACATCTAGAACTAATTCTGCACAGTGTTGAGTGTTGCTTTTAAGACAGGTTGTCCTTAGCTTTGGAGGTTATTTTTACCTCAATGTCTGCTTTCAGAGATTTGACTAGTTTACTGATTGACATATTTAGACTAATGCGGGACATTTTGCTCTGTTGTGCACATTCCCTCTTACTTCTCAACAAGATTTTCTTTCTTTTGTTGTACAACCTATTAATACCAGGGGTCCACCAGAGTGCATTGTTTTTGTGGTTTCACCTGGGTTAATTTCAGTCTGATACTGCTGTTTCTACAAAGTTGTTTATAAGGTCACACAGGAGTTTGCATACACCTCTGCGCAGATTTCTGTTTTTTCTGGATTTGGGGAAGCTTGGACACTAGCTATGCCTTCCCTTAAATGGAGGCTAGTTTACCTTATAGAAGTTCTTAAAGTTTTTGGGGTTAGGTAGGAGGACTAGTTCTTTCAAGGGAAAATGCTTTGTGATTTGATCTTACCAGTGAGGACATCACACTGGGGGGGGGGGGGGGGATGCAGTGCTCTCCCATATTTGTGAGTACCAGATCTAGGACATGTGTTCTCCTAGTGGGAGTGCAGACTAGCTGCTCCAAGGTATTTAAATTTACAAGGTTAAGAAATCTTTGGGCCTGTATGTTAGTGGTCATGTATGCTTCCAGATTAATGGAGAGGTAGCTAAAATCACTCATGAGTATGGTATTGAGCTGGATGGCTAGCAAGAATATGTCTGACCAGCCTTCAGGTTTTTTTAGCCTTGAGGTGTTCCTATACTTTATTTAGCTAGATACACCTCCGCCTTTTGCTCTTTGATGTTCAGTGGGTGGTCAGAACTTATGAAAGACGTTATAGTCATACACTGCTGGAGTGCTTTACATGGCTTTGAACCATGTTTCAGTAGCTTCACAGATATCAGAATTCTCCAGGGTGTGGAAAGCTTCTAGGGAGGGCAGCTTATACTGGGGATCCACCAAGGGGGATTGTTTTTTGGACTTCATCCTAAAATTATTTTGGTTTCATACTACTGGGGGGGGTTGAAATTTAGCTATGGCATTACTTAATAGGAGGCAGCTAGGCTTGAAAAAGTTTTTATATGTCCTGAGTTTTGCTGGAAGTTCGGCCTTTATATTTATTTTAAGCTGACCACTTTGTGATCCGACTGGACCAGTGAGGACATTACATTGGGGCGATGCAACATTCCCTCGTATTTGTAGATACCAGAGCCAGGATATTTGTACCCCTAGTTAGGTGAGGTGTGCAGACTAGATGTTCTAGGGTGCTTGCATTAACAAAATCCAGGAATGTTCAAGCCTGCATTAAATTTATTTATTTATTTATATTCATTCATTCATTCATTCATTCATTTATTTTTATTAGCATTCCTTTCAGCAGGAGAAAATTTCAGCCAGGCAAGTTCTCCTGTAGTTTTTCTTGTCTTATCTAGATGATCATTCATATATTTAATCTATTTACTTTATTTATTTACTTATTCTTTTTAAATTATTAAATAGACTAGTCCAAAGAATATTTTCAGATGTAGCTTATTATGTGAAGCTTTCAGTATCCATCTTTAAAGCATATCAACCAGTTAGAATGTTAGCAGAAAGAGACAGATGTCCACCTTTGTAGGGGATAGCTTACCTTAGCTGTTTTAACATTTATCTGTTTATTTATATGTGTTATAACAATGTAGCTAAAATGTAATGATCAGTGTGCTATTAAATAACAACTAAAGAACCATCATGGGTTTTTGTAGGACTCCTTCCTTTACCAGCCCTTAACATGAATGATTTCTCCATACTCAGTTTTAACATGATTTGGCTTTACAAGCCCTGTATTATCATATTGTGGCTTTTAAGTGTCCTAATATTGACTGGTGTAATATTAGCACGGAACACTCACTTTCGCAAGATTTTTTTTTTTCTTTTTTGGAAAAAGATGAAAAATGAGTGAATGAATGCATCTAGTTTTACAACCTAGAGTGGGGCAACCTGTTAGTTTTAACTTTATTAAACAGCATCAAAATTTATGAAGAACATAGTTAAATAATCAATCAGTAAATAAAATCATAAATACAGGAAAACTTAATATCATGGCTTTACAGTTATCTAAATTGTCTACATTTTCATATTTCTATAAAACAGTTGTAGTGAATTTAACGATTAACGTCAGAAATAAAAGTGAGAATATTTACTTAATTCCCCTGTTACAAACAACTTTGAAGAACTGACAGAAAGCTGGAGTGTGATATTAAAAAGAGTATTCCTTTGAAATCCTTTCTTTTGAAGATCATTCAGCACTAGCTTTAACTATAAAATGAAACTGCAAAATTACACTATCAGGTAGCTGTATAAAAAGGAAAATGTGTTTTGCAAAAACATATAGACAGATTCCAACTTTATCTTAGCTTAGAAGACTAAGCAGATTTGGTTAAGTCACTTTTTAAAAAGTAGTCAGCAATGTTTGTTAGATACTTGCAGAAGCACATAACAAGCAATCCATTATAAATGACTTTTCCTTAAAGTAATTTGCAACCATAATTGGAACATCTGTTACCTTTTAAAAAATTAAACTGTATCTTATTCTTGAAAGCAATCTCATTTATTCAATTAAATCAATTTTAATAAAAGACTTATTGGAGCATCTTAAATATATCCTAATGCCATTTTGTGAGTTATATGCGTTATTTATTCACTTATGTATTTGTGAGTTAGAAGGATGTCCACGGTGGTGCAGCAGTTAGCATTGTCACCTCACAGCAAGAGGTTCTCCAGTTTGATTGTCAACTGGGGTGCTTTCTTTGTGGAGTCTGCATGTCCTCCCTGCATTCACATGGGTTTCCTCCATGTGCTTTAGTTTCCTCCCACATTCCAAAGGCATGCAGTAAGTGAATTGGACATGCTAAATTGGACATAGGTGAGAGTGTGTGTGTGTGTGTGTGTGTGTGTGTGTGTGTGTGGTACAGATGAACTACAGCTGCAGGGCTAGCCACCCAGCGGTGTAAACCTTGGCTCAAGATGATTGTCACTACTGAAGTGACACCAGACCCCATGTGCAAAAATATGAAAAGAGGGTTGAGTACGGATGGATAGATATTTGTCAGTCAGTGCAAAAAACACAAAATATCTAATTCATGTTAAATATCTGGCTGACTCCAAATCCAGCTCCAGACAAGTGACAAGTGGAGTACCTCAGGGTTCAGTCCTGGGACCGCTCTTGTTTGACATCTACTTCTCTGAAGTACAGGCCAACACTAAGGGACTCTGCTTAACAAAGTTCGCAGTTGACTGCGAACTGGGAGCCATTATTGAATCCCCAAATGATGTGGATATTCTACAAAAGGTCCTTACAGAAACAGATGCTTGGTGCCAGAACCATGGGCTCAAGCTCAATGCCAAGAAATGTATAGTTATCCCCTTTGGGAAAAAACATGTACCCGTGAATTACCACATAGGTGGCAGTACACTAAACACTGAAAGTGTGATAAGAGACTTAGGGACACAGGTGGACAGTGGTCTCACCTTCAATAACCACATCGCCACAACAGTCAGGAAAGCCTTCTATGTGGCACACCTCGTCACTAAGGGATTTTCATCCAGAAAAAAGGAGGTCATTGTCCCACTGTACTCATCACTCATTAGACCCATAAAAGAATACAACGCCCCATTTGGTACGTACCTCTCACGACATCTGCAACAACTGGAAAGGCCACAGAAATACCTCACTAAAAGAATCACAGGCCTAAAGCAGATGCCTTATGCTGACCATCTAAAAAAACTCCAGCTATACTCTGTCACATATTGTCTACTCAGAGGTGATCTCTGCTTAACATACAAGGCCACGTCAAACCCAGAGCTATTGGACATGCTACACTTAAAGAAATCCCAATCCTTCAGAGCCACATGCTCCAGGGTTCTAAACCTTGTCATCACAATGAACAAAACATGCTGGAGGGATAGGTTCCTGACCCAGATACTCCCCAGACTCTGAAATAGACTGCCCATACATGTTAAGCAAAGTGCCTCTTTGGCCCTCTTCAAAAGGAACCTTGACGATTGGATGGGAGATAGGAAATTCACCCTGGGGATCATGTCAGTCACCCTGCTGGACAGGGGTCCAGGGAAGTAAATATTGTGGGAAGAAATAGCCAGGGAATTGTTATGGCTAGGCTTGTATAGGCCCTAGGGTCGATAGCTTAGTACCAACCTATGAACGTGGCAGGCATTGCTGTATAGAAACTGTGGCTCATAATATGCCCCAAACAGTTAATGGACTGTGTGGGGGAGGAGGCAGCTAGGATGAGAAGGGAGTGATGCGGAGTGAAAGAATCCAATGTGACAATGCTGGGGGAAAGATTCAAAAGTGTGTGCCAGCAATGAAAAAAGCTTAACTCAGGATGTCAATCAAGGAATGCATCACACATTAACCAGGCTAAGTTAATTTGTGTACATCATAATGAAAAAAAGCACATCTTGGAGAGTGATCTCAGCCAAGTACTGTATCACACCTTAACCAGGCTAAGTTTTTTTGTCAAAGTGTATGATGGATATGGACTTGAACAAGTATTCATTGACCATAACTGCCAGCCAATGAGAAAAATCAGGCATGCACAAATCTCCCCAACTTGCTGTGGATGATACCTGTTAACTCTGCCTCTTGTTCTCCTTGATGTTGGGGTGGACGGAAGACATAGACAAGTACAATATATAAAAGCTGGAGCCTGAAGACCTGGGGGGACATTTGTCTGTCTATCTACCTATCTGTCTGTCTATATCTATTGTTCTCTCCCCAGCCTCTCTCTGTATATATATATATATATATATATATATTTATGGTTCCCCTTCACATGACCGAAGTTCTGTAAACTCGAAATTCATAAGCCCAAAACCAGAATCTCGAATTTACAAAACCTCGAAAATGGGAAGGGGAACTAAAAAAAAACAGACACCTTTCTAATGTTTTTGCATCTGCACCCCCCACACCCCCCTACTTAAATATTCCTACTCTGAGATCGCACTACAGCAGGGGACAGGGAAATCTTCCGGTTTGCGCTATATGCGTAAGCACAAACCGGAAGATTTCCCTGTCCTTCACTATAGAGCGGTCACAGAGCATTTAGATTTAGCTGCGAGGATGCAGGGGGACCTTGCCCCTTGCAAAAAAGGTAAGTCAACTCTTTTTTTTTTAAGCTCTAAACATCCCATTCACAATTTTGAGTGAATGGAAGGTCGAGATTCTGGGCTCGAGCTTATGGGTTTCGAGCTTCCATTCATTCGATCTTGTGAAAGGGAACCATATATATATATATATATATATATATATATATATATATATATATATATATATATATATGGGTTCCGTTCAGAAGCTCGAAATACTGAAATCTCGAATTTCAGTATTTCGAGCCCAAGAACCCGAATCCACATAATAGCGAAAGTTTAGAAGCGTGAAATTCAAAACCTCGAATACCAGAGGTTTTGAATTTCACGCTTCTAAAGTTCCACTATGGTTATGTATTCAGGTAAGTGTGTGTGTGTTAAGGGGTTTGGGTAGGGGCTGTGGTGTGTGTCAGTGTGTTTTGTTGCTGTGATGTGTGTGTGCAAAGAGAAAGTAGCCTGTGTGGTGGTGTTTTGTGTGTGTTTGTATGTAGTGCGACCTCGGAGTGAGAATATTTAAGTAGGGGGGTGTGTGCAGAGGGGCTTGCCCCCCAGCTTTCATGTAGTAGAGTGATTGTGTGTGTTTGTGTGGTGGATAGTGTGCGTGTGTGTGCGTGTGTGTATTAAACCGCAAAATTCAAAACTTCCGGTATTCGAGGTTTTGAATTTCACGGTTTTTCGTTTTCGTTGTTTTTTGGATTCCACTTCTTGGGCTCGAGATATTGAAATTCGAGATTTCAGTATTTTGAGCTTCTGAAGTGAATCCATATATATATATATATATATATATATATATATAGCGAGAGAGAGAGAGAGAGAGAGAGAGAGAGCAGTGTACATGCATTTGCACGTACGGCCGATGACTGAACACGAAAATACTGAAAGCCGAATGCCAGGACCATGGAATGTCAAGCCCGAGATTACCGAACGCTGGCCAGGCTGCTATACCCCCCTCTCGACCCATGGTAGCACTTGTTGCAGCGGGTGTGCGATCGGGACTTTTGAATTCGACGTTGTACATGACATTATGAGCATTCGCGAGTCTGAGATTCGACAATTCGGTTCAGAATTCCTCTGGATCGACCTTCGGTCACGCGACCAATTGGATGTAAACCATATATAGCTATATAACATTAGTTTGGTTCACAGAAATGCTAAATGACATTTTTGTGACCTGGTCTATAGTATTGCTAGTGTCATGTCAACATTCCAAATGATTTGAAGCTGCATCTGTTAGATTTAATGTATGCTCTGGGCTCTGACCTCTGACAATTATGAATACTTTTGGACCATATTTTCAGGAAAAAAATATTTATGAATAAGAATAGCATCACTGAACAGCTCATTTGCAAACTGTGAGTCTGAAATTAAGCATGCAAAATCAAAAGGAAAAAAAGTACTTGCCTAATGTGAATGTAGAACTATTTGACATAGGCATCAGATTGCTACCATATTAAATTCAGGAGTTAAGATATAACTGAGCTATGGCCATTGGGTGGAATGCCAGAAAAAATGTTGTTTGCAGCAGTTAGTTTGTAACTGGGGGTTGTCTAATGATGTTGAGGACAAGGGAAGGACAGGAGTGTTCACTGAGGAGTTTGTAGAGTTGGGATCAAAGAGGCAGGTTGGCACATTGTTGAACAATTAGCCAACTGGCTTTATTAAGCATGACACAATGATATTCATTTTTAGGGGAGAGGGTAATCTAACAGCAGATACAGTTGCTTATAGTTTGGATGGTGGAGGAGTTTTTCTTGGATGCTGCTGCAGCTAGTGGAAGTCCATATTCAAGCTGTGCTAGTAAAATACCTTCGCCTATGGCATTCCTGGTTGGTCTGGAGAGAATGGAGGACATTTTATAGTACTAAAATAGAAGACAATTTTCTTCTGAATTTGTTCAAGGTGAATGTGAAAGTTCAGTGTGGGATCATACCACATGCCATGGTATTTGCAGGAGATGACTTGATCAATGGGGTTATCAGTATAGTCCTAAATAAGAAGTGATTTGGGAGAGGTACCAAATTGCTTTAGTTTTGGAAGCATTCAGCATAAGCTTTTTGTTAAGCCAACTGATAAGGGAAAAGAAGTCAGTTTATAGTTGTTGTATGGCTGTGGGGGTCTGGTTTGAGTGAAATAAGACTATGTCATTGTCATAAAGTAAGAGAGGGAGGTGAGGGAGGTCAAGTGGTAGCTTATTAATGAAAATGAAAAAAAAAAAAAACAGGGAGCCAAAATGGAGCCCTGAGGGACTCCTTATAGAAAGGGGTGGAAGCAGAGGGTGTTCTGAAATTGATCAGAGATGTACCCATTGGAAAGATAATTTTAAACCAGGGAGCTCTATCTGGGCTAATTCCAGTTTCATCTAGGTGATATAACAGAATGTTATAGTCAACTAGGTAGAAAGTTCTGGTGAGTTAAATAAAGATGGCTCCAGTGACAAGGCCTTTGTCCATAACCAGTAAGTGTCCAGAGTGCTGTAGAATTGCTCCTACCAGACCAAAAGTCATGCTCTTTTGAAGATAGTAGATGATATTAAGTGATGTAATGGGTGAGTTGATTGTAAATTCATTTTTCAAGGGTTTTACCAAGCAGAGGAAGAATGGCAATGGGATGGAAGTCATTATGTGGGATGGCTTTATTTTTTGGGGGGGAGGGGATTAACATTAACTGATATCGGTCATGATGTTTTAAGTTAGGCAGAGATTATAAACGTGAAGAAGGGGTGGGATAAGAACCATGAGAGAAGATTGTCAGGACCAGCAGGTGAGCCAGTTTTTACTTCTCCAAGTAGTGCTACTACAGTAGTACTACATGTTTAGCATATAATGATGACAGCAACAGTGTATGTATATAGGCAAAAAAAACATAAGCTTGGGCAGGTGCATCTTAATGGAATGCAGTATGTCCGCAGTATCTTAATCAGTACAGCAACTGCCCTGTATTCCTAAAAGATAGCCATCCAATTATTAAGTATTGCTTTAGTATATGAAAGCTAATTCATGAGCAATACCTAATATAGATAATTAGACAGATAAACACATATTAGTATTAGTATGGAAAGAGTTGGGTGAGGTTTGTAAATAGAGTCAAGTGGTTTCAAGTGTATGCTCTATGTCAAATGCTGTGATGGGAGATGGAAGGAGAGGGGAGGAGAGTGGTGGTTATCAAAATACTCTATTTTAGTAATTTATATATGCCAATATCATGAGTAATTACCCCAGCACAACTAGGGTTCCCTTTTTTGTTGTGTTCTTCCTTTAAGGTTGGAAAACTACTTTTCCTTGGTAATAGATTATGTTGTCCATCTATAAATATATATATATATATACACATATATATATATATATATATATATATATATATATATATATATATATATATATATATATATATATATATATATATATCTATAATATATATATATATATATATATGTGTGTGTGTGTGTGTGTGTGTGTGTGTGTGTGTGTGTGTGTGTGTGTGTATATATGTGTATATATATATATATATATATATATATATATATATATATAGTTATATAGTTTTATATATATATATATATATATATATATATATATATATATATATATATATATATATAGTTATATATAGTTATAGATATATATATATATATAGTTATAGATATATCGATAGCTATAGATATAGCCATAAATTTAGATATGTATGTATGAACCACACTCCAATGCTCAAAACAGACAATTGCCTAGAGTAAGAAAATACAAAAATCACCTAAAATAATAAGAAAAGAAGACACTAGTAGCATATAGTATTCTAAGAAGTAAACCAACATGGGAATGGAGAAAAGAAATTCTGCCGATAGGGATGACTGCAATTAGGGATAAAGAAAATAGGCAAGAGGGGGTGGAATTTATTGGAGAAAACTGGCAAAGGAGCCAAGTATTGGGAGCGAATAACTAGAGAGGGAAATATGATAGAATGGCAAGACGCCAAGAATTTATTTGGACTGCAGGTTAGAGATTTCCTTTCCTATTAGGGATTGGTATCAGAGAACTGGCAAAGAGAAAAAAATAGGGGGGGGGGGGCGTTCTAAATGAAAGACCAGCACTGGTAGAGTTTTTAATAGAATCTAAAACAGAAGCTGCCATTAAAAAGGGAATAATTAGTACAGCATATAAAATATTACATGATAACTATAAGAATCAATCAGAGGAGGTTAGAAAGGATTGGGAAGAGACACTGGATAAGCAATTCACAGAAAAACAATGGTAGGATATATGTATGTCTCCCAAATATGCAATAAAATCTAGAAGATTTAGGATTTTTTCCTAGAAATGTTTACACAGATATTGTTATACTCCAAGGAGATTCCAGATAATCTTTCCACAGGCAGGCAGTAAATGATGGAGGTGTGAAGGGGAAGAAAGATGCAGTTGGGAACATATTTTCTGGGAGTGCGGTGAGCTGGCAGACTTTAAGGATTCCCTGTGGGATGCACTGTTGGAGACATTGGGTGGGCAGATTGGTCTGACGAGGGAGATTATTTTCTGAGCTAGGATACAGAACTGGGATTACCTAGACATAGTAAGAACTAGCTGTGTCTAATAAGAGTGGCTGCCAAAAAAGCAGTTGCTAGAAAATGGAAATCAAAATCTAAGCCAACTATACTGGAATTAGTGTATATAGTAACAGAGATAAAACAACTGGAACTGAGATCTTTAGAAAGGGATAGGAGCAAACTACATAGGAAAAAATGGGAATTGTGGGAACAATGCATACAAGGGAGGAATAATGTTCAAATGGTGACAGGACTTAAATGAGCTATGTAATGTTTGAGTGAGAAAAAATGGGTAGATTATAGCTGATGTACAATGTTTCAACTGGGAGTGGGCCAGTATAGCTTGTGATGTAAAATGCTTGCAACTAGGATTGTGTCGGTGTGGTTTGTTTGCATTTATATAAATGTATGATTGCCTCTATAGTAAGTGATGGTTTAATAAAGATACTTCTTGTTTAAAAAAGGCAGGAATTGAATAATTTATGTAATATTTGCAATATTACTTAGGTTATGTGATATATAGCAGGCCTCTTTGGCCCTCTTCAAAAGGAACATTGACGATTGGATGGGAGATAGGAAATTCACCCCGGGGATCACGTTAGTCACCCTGCTAGACAGAGGTCCAGGGAAGTAAATATTGCGGGAAGAAATAGCCAGGGAATTGTTATGGCTAGGCTTGTATAGGCCCTAGGGTCAATAGCCTAGTACCAACCTATGAACCTATATGTGACGTATAATGTTTGTTATGTTAATATAGATTCATTACTTTTACATGAATGTAAATTTGTCTATATTACAAGTGATAATTAAGTAAAGGTGTTTGAAAAAAAAAGAAAAGATTTAATATGCAATTCATATGACAACCTATGGCAGACCCAGGGTTTCACCAAAAAACTTTATCAATGCTGCAGACTATATAAATAGGAGTGCAGTCTGCCTCACTGATTGTGGACTGTACTTGTGTCACAGACTGTTGATCACAATCCAGAGAACCTCAGTTCAGTGACCAGAGGGAGTATGCAGACCTGGTCTTGCCCTGCCTGAAGGCTGTAGAACCCATGTTAAAGTCTGTTCCGAAGGTTTGTTTGATTGTGATCATCTATTGGTGATTCAACTAGAATCCAGTTGCTTATTGTGGAAATATATATGGAAGACATATTATTCAAACAGAAAAAAAAAACATGTTACAGTTGATCTAAAGTTAATTTATTGCCAAGTGTCAGCTTTTTTTCTGTTTGATGTTGCAGTACATTGGGGATTGGAGAATTTTCATTTTCCCCATTGTACTGCAATCTCAGAGTTGGTATATATATAATTAGCAGGCTTGTGGGGATGCAGTGGGGCTTGCTCCCTGCAAAAAAAATGTTTTCCTTATTTTTTTTTTCAGTTTTCGATTGGCCGGTGATCAGCAAGTTATGTTTAGTAATTTGCCATTCAATATGTTGATTTTTCCATAATTTGACACACACACACACACACACACACACACACACACACACATATATATATATATATATATATATATATATATATATATATATATATTTATATATGCATGTGTGTGTGTTGATCATCATCATCATCTTTCAGCTGTTCCTGTTTGGGTTCGCCACAGCGGATCATCTGTTTTCATTTCTTCCTGTCCACTGCATATTGCTCTGTCACACCAACCACCTGCATGTCCTCTCTCACCACATCCATAAACCTTATCTTAGGCCTTCCTCTTTTCCTGTTACCTGGTAGCTTCATCCTTAGCATATTTTTCCCAATATACTCAGCATCCCTCCTCAGCACATGTCCAAACCAATGCAATCTTGCCTCTCTGGCTTTGTCTCCAAACCTTCCAACCTGGGCTGACCCAATAATATACTTATTCCAAATCCTGTCCACCCTCGTCACACCCAGTGCAAATCTTAACATCTTTAACTCTGCACATCCAGCTCAAACTCCTGCCTTTTTGTCAATGCCACTGTTTCCAACCCATATACCATAGCTGGTCTCACTACCCTCTTGTAGACCTTCCCTTTCACTCTTACTGGTACTCGTCTGTCACAAATGACTCCTGACACTCTTCTCCACCCACTCCATCCTGCCTGTACTCTCTTCATTCAGTCCCCACTACTCCGAGGGCGTTCACGCTCTATGAGCAGGGGGAGGCAAAAAAGAAAATTCATGGAACCGAATCAAGTGGGTCCCACCTTGAAGAAAATGTGGACAAAGGCAGGGAATCTTTAGTTATAAACTTATCACATAAAGAACTAAGTTTAGATGAGAAAGAAGTATTAGAGAAAGGTCTATCATTCATACCTAGTAGAATGAGTGAGCATACAGATACAGTCATCGATGTGAGAATGTTTGTTAGAAACCTTCAATTGAAACTTGACTATGGACAGAATGATAGGGACAGAGTAGTGAATGTATTTAAACCAGTTAGCACGTACTCTCCCCCTTTGCATCCCGTCATTGACACGTATTCAAGACTAGTAGAGAATGACCTTTATGAGTACTACACTAATAGGAAATCTGGTCAAAGGAATAAACATAACAGGAATAATTTGACTTTTAAGCAGAGAAATGCCTTACAGAAACTTAAAGATGATGACAGTATAGTGATAGTACCAGCGGATAAGGGAGGACCACTAGTTGTTATGAGTACGGAACACTATATTAGGAACATGAATGATATGTTGATTAATGAGGGTAGTTATCTGGTATTGGACATCAATGAAGTAATTACAAGAATTTTTAGAGTCTATGATACTCTCGAGGACCTAGTTAAAAGCAATTTAATCAAAAAAGACTTCTATATGTATCTTAAGGTCCAACATCCACTAATCCCTATTCTGAAGGGTCTCCCCAAAATGCACAAAGGACTTCACAATCCTCCTATGAGACCCATTGTATCAGGACGTGGATGGTTGACAGAACCATTCTCCCTTTTTGTAGAGCAACATCTGAGGAAAGTACTGGAGAGTAATGTCAACATCTTAAAAGACAGTAAGCAGTTCCTTCTTGAATTATATGAGTATCTCTCTAAGGAGAATGATGTTGAAGAACTCTGTTTAGTGACCCTGGATGTAAAAAGCCTCTTCACGGTCATTCCCAATGAAGTAGGTATTAACAGTGTTTCAAGCTACCTTAAGAAATATACAGACATGGATAATCAATTTATAGAACTACTTACTATGTTTCTGGAAATTATACTAGAAAATAATGTCTTTATTTTTAATGAAGCATTATATATACAGAATGATGGCGTAGCTATGGGCACATCCTGTGCCAATAGCTACGCCAACATAGTAATGGCTGAATGGGAGAATGAAGAGTTGTTTCATCTCCCTTCTTTTAAGAACAATGTCGTCTTCTACAAAAGATTTGTGGACGACCTTTTCCTGGTATGGAAAGGAACACTTAGTGACTTGTTAGAGTTTGAGAAAGAAGTTAACAGTATGACGTACTTCTTAAAGTTTACTATGTCATATTCCATGGAATATATATCTTTCCTAGATGTAAATATAATTAAGTTAAGTAATGGTATTATTAATACTTCAATACACAGGAAAGAGTGCTTTAGGAATTCTGTTTTGCATAGGAGTAGTATGCATCCTAAGCACATTTTTGACAACATTATTAAAGGACAAGTTATGAGAGCATCCAGGTTAAATCCCACTGAATCAGGTTTCTTAGAAGAAATAGCAGGACTCAAGGATAGATTACTAGAGAGGTCCTATGAAGCAATTGACATCGATAAAACAATTGATGATGTCTATAAACTAAGAGAGACAAGAGCACGTCCATATTTTTCGAATGTCGTTGACACTACAGATGGAGAAGATAATACACAAGATGCTAAGAATCCAACTGTCAGTATATCCATGCATTATACAAAAGACATTGCAGAAGTTAGGGATATATTAACTAGGCATTGGCATCTACTAAAAATAGATGAGGACATTGGTAGTTTAGTGGGTGACCTACCTAGATTTAGTTACAAGAACAAGAATAATTTGAAGAGGACATTATGTCATAAGACTATGAATAATCATATAACACATCTCACAAACACTAGTCCCTGTCATAATTGTAATCAATGTGAATATATTAACACTGACACACAATTTAAGTTACCCATTACAGGACACATTTTCACATTTCACACTGGTACCTCTTGTAGGACTGAAAATGTTGTATACTTAGCTCGATGTAAAGCCTGTACGGCTTTTTACATAGGGAAAACTAACAGAGAGCTAAGAGAGAGAATAAGGGAACACAATTATGCAATAAGGACAGGTGATGATAGGAATGCCCTGGCCAGACATGTCACCAAGAAAGGTAGACATCATACATTTAAGTTTTGTGTTATACAAAATGTTATACGCACTTTGAGAGGAGGGGACATAGAGACTACCACTCTTGAATACGAAACTAGATGGATCATTCGTTGCAAAGCAGATCATCCCCCTGGTTTAAATGATAAAATTAACATCTATCCTTTTCTTAAGAAGAGGGGATTAAGGAAAGTTTTTTAGAGATACTATAAGCATAGATTTTATAAATTGTTTTAGACATAACATGAAACTACCTTACCAAGAGTACACATCATAATGATGATTTCATGCTTAACATTATACATGTATTCTACTAGAATATGAATACAGCAGTTTTTGGTGATTTAAAGCTTCATGTTTCAACAGTAGCAGTATGTTTAATATATATTGCACACACCAAAAACTTGCATACACATGGTATAATGGTTTGCTTTTTTAAATGTCATGTTTTTATAAGCCATGTTATTAATATAAATTTCGCTTAGATTGGTACAATAAAATGAAGAATTTCTTGGACAGGAATGATCTGAAATTATCTCATACCATCTTCCATGAATATTATATATTGGAAGATTATATATGTCTGTCATAGCAACAGCAATGCTGCCATCAAGTGGTTGTTTGTCGTTAATACCATTGATGGCAATGCCTGCTGAAATTCTAACAAAATAAATTTTTGTAAAATAATCTAATCTATGTCATTGTAAGATATTTTTAGCACTTATGAACATATGGTAACATAAGTATTTTACTTTGAATATAAGTTTTATTTTATATTATAGAAATATTTCTATGAGGTTTTAGCAATGAATAGTAGTCTAATAATCTTTCTGAATAGCAACCTTTCTGTTTAAATTCTAAACTGGATGTTGATTGCTTAATTAGTCATGATTATTTAAGGCTGTGCCTTACGCTATACTTTGTACAGTCTGAAGAAGCCCTTATGGGTGAAAGCGCTCACTGAATGTAAAATAAAGAACGTTCCTTAGTTATTTGGAGTTATTGTTCTTTGAACTGCTGAGTTTTGGAAGATTTTTGGTATCGGAAGTAGCTAGCCAGTGTTCCTGCAACCTCTTTTCAAGTTTAACTTTGATTTACTTCTAGCAGGAACACTGTTTTCTGGGTCGGAACGCTGAGCTTGATCGCAAATCTTAACATCTTTAACTCTGCACATCCAGCTCAAACTCCTGCCTTTTTGTCAATGCCACTGTTTCCAACCCATATACCATAGCTGGTCTCACTACCCTCTTGTAGACCTTCCCTTTCACTCTTACTGGTACTCGTCTGTCACAAATGACTCCTGACACTCTTCTCCACCCACTCCATCCTGCCTGTACTCTCTTCTTCGCCTCTCTTCCACACTCACCATTACTCTGAACTATTGATCCCATGTATTTAAACTCATCCACCTTCACCACCTCTACTCCTTACATCCTCACCATTCCTCTATCCTCCCTGTCATTCACACACATATATTCTGTCTTAGTCCTGCTGACCTTCATTCCTCTTCTCTCTAAAGCATATCTCCATCTCTCCAGGGTCTCCTCCACCTGTTCCCTACTCTCACTACAGATCACAATGTCATCTGCAAACATCATAGTCCACGGGGACTCCTGTCTGATCTCATCTGTCAACCTGTCCATCACCATTGCAAATAAGAAAGGGCTCAGAGCTGATCCTTGATGTAACCCCACCTCCACATTAAACGCATCCGTCACTCCCACGGCAGACCTCACGCTGTCACACTACCCTCATACATATCCTGTACCACTCTTACATACTTCTCTGACACTCCCAACTTCCTCATACAATACCACAACTCCTCTCTAGGCACCCATGTATGTGTGTGTTTATATATATATATATATATATATATATATATATATATATATAGGTATCAGGTTGATTATAACACAGTAATAACTGAAACAACTGTGCATAATCACGAGATGTTTAGTTTTCATTAGTCCATACATAACATGACGATTGTCATATCTTTTTAATTTTGCACTTTTCCAAAAAACATTGATGTTAGAGCAGTGTTGGTATACATGTGTTTAAGGGCTTTTTAGAGTGATTTGATTTTTTTAACTTTCATTTTTTTTTTTTGAATTGTCACTGTTTTGTGATGTCACTTATGACTGCCAAAATGTTAATCACAAAAGAGTCATACTTTAGTCATGGAGTTATAGGTATAGGTAATAAGTCCTAAACTAATAATAATGTTCTGTATACTCATTTTACATAAGTATATAAAGGTCTGCATTCCATAAAGTTCATGGAAATCAGCACATTTTGCCTAGTTCCACACAAATATTGCAGATGAACCAGTAATTTCCTAACACACCTTAGTGTACATAAAATAACTTACAGCAAAACATATATATCCAGCAAGATCAGTGCACTCTCAAGAAGTTGTGTCAAATCTGTATCCGCCCTGACAAGTGGTTCCTAAAACACACTGTGCATTATCAATGTCCATCAACAAAAATTTTACAAGCTCACTGCAAACAACATAAAATCAATAAAGGAAGAGAAATCTGCAGCAATTCATCCATTAAGTGAAAATATTTGCAAACAATTACATATTTCATTGTAATGCTTGTATGGATGTATATAACTATATTCATTATACAAATCCAATGGAATCCATAAAATTCCAAATAAAAAAATTACTGCCACTTTGTCATGGCTAGCAGTAGCTTACAATGAGTGCAGGACCCATGTGGGGAATATAAGTAAACAAACACACCCAAGGAAATAGTGAGGCAGAGAAAAATATGTTGGGTAAGGGTGAAGAAGACAAACATACAAGAGGTATGCGAAAACAGAAAAAATCTGAGTGACAGTCAGAGAGGTACAGGTATTTTTTTTTATTTTTTTGAGAATAGAAGGAATGGAAATTCAGGAAAAGAGGGGGAGGAGGTAAAAAAACCCAGCAGGGATAAACATATAAAAATGTAACAGGACATGACAGACAAAGAAAAAAAAACATAAAGCAGAGGTAAATTACACTGTTCAACCTGAATGAAGGAAAAATAGGCAGCAAGGATAAGGATGCATACCCGTCAAGGTGCAATGCAGAAATACATATGTACCGATGCGTTATATAGTGCCAAGGTGCAATGCAGAAATACATATGTACCGATGGGTTATATAGTGCCAAGGTGCAATTCAGAAATACATATGTACCGATGCATTATATAGTGCCAAGGTGCAATGCAGAAATACATATGTACCGATGCGTTATATAGTGCCAAGGTGCAATGCAGAAATACATATGTACCGATGCGTTATATAGTGCCAAGGTGCAATTCAGAAATACATATGTACCGATGCATTATATAGTGCCAAGGTGCAATGCAGAAATACATATGTACTGATGCGTTATATAGTGCCAAGGTGCAATGCAGAAATACATATGTACCGATGCATTATATAGTGCCAAGGTGCAATGCAGAAATACATATGTACCGATGCGTTATATAGTGCCAAGGTGCAATTCAGAAATACATATGTACCGATGCATTATATAGTGCCAAGGTGCAATGCAGAAATACATATGTACCGATGCGTTATATAGTGCCAAGGTGCAATGCAGAAATACATATGTACCGATGCGTTATATGGTGCCAAGGTGCAATTCAGAAATACATATGTACCTATACATTATATAGTGCTGAGAAGTTGCAAGCTATGTGATAGTCATACCCGAAACTGTATGACTGCTGGTAATTATGGGTTGTAGTGAAACAAATGGTGATTGCACTACATAGTGGATATTGAATCCAGTTAAATCTGTCAGCAGTTCAAATGTAAACCAAGCTACAGCATAGATGAGCAAATCAAGCCAGGAAAATGCAGGAAACAACAAGCAGAGAATAGGCTTGAATCTTCAAACCTGCATGTGAAAGGTAAACAAACAAGCACAATGCCAAACAGAAGTACTGTAGCAAACCAAGTATGTGACCATGTAATACACAAGTATGTGCACACAACCTGAACATACATAAAATGGACTGCATATCTAAAAGACATATGTCATGTCAGAGGCAACACAGTTGTGTTTTCATATATGTGTGACCTGCATTGGATAAACATAATCCTATCAGAAGGCAAAGTCAGTACACATACACATAACAATGACATAGAATAATAATCAGTAATTAAGGTAGAAATAATGTTAGACAAGGAACGCCAGCTTGCACCTAGGAATTAAGTAAAAAAAAATCCTGTTTTGGAAAAGCAAGAAAGAAAAATGACCTTGTTCGCATATGCCTTGCATATATATAAGGGTAGAATTGTTGCACAAGTTGACAGTGAAACTACATGACAATGATGATTATGTAGAGGAATTTAAATATATTTCATCTATATGTGCAACATATATGACAAAGTTAAAAGGTGGAATGGAGGTGGGCAACAGAGGTCCACGTCAGTAAGGAAATGCAAGCAAATGAAATTAACACAAATGTATTTAAGGGGACACATTGCACATACATATGTTTACCACACAAAGTGGTGTGGAAGTCCGGGTCTATATTAAAATCACGAAAGCCCTAGTCACCGAATACTAAAACACCAACACATATTCCGTGAACTGCGAATACACCGAACGCCCTAAACCGCGAAATTCAAAAACCCGAACCTTCATAGTTGTCCCAACCCACCACCTGCTACATACTACCTACCCAAACAAACTAAATAAACCACATACATACACTAACCAAAACCCTACTTCTAACCCTAAACTAAACCCTACTTCTAACCCTACACTAAATCTTGCAAATACCACCATGTATGCACTTACCTTAGCTCACACCCTAACCCTAAGGTCTGTAACTATCGTACACTTACCTTAAAAAGCTATACCCAAACAAACTAAATAATCCACACACATACACTTAACAAAACTCTACTTCTAACCCTACACTAAACCTCACATACATTACCATCTGTGCACTTACCTTAACCAGCACCCTAACCCTAAGGTCTGTAACTATCAGACACTTACCTTACGGAGCTATACCACAGAAGGGCCAACCATGATGATTCGACATTTCAGATTTCGCGCTTCAGGACGATCGATGTTTTCGCGGTTCCATGAAGACATGCCGGCATTTACGTATTCGGGTAAGTACACCTTTGAGCTTCTAATATAGACCCTGGAAGTCCACCCAAGTAACACTGAAGCAAATGACTAATGTTCATCACATGGATAAATAGCATAGCCTATGGCTCTAAAGATGTCTGTGTACAAGTTACACAAACACAGTAATGTGCAACAATTAAACAGCAAAATGCATAGGTGCACATCATGATATTTATCATCATATACACATGTATACTGTCATGTCAACATAATAGAACAGGAGCAACAAACACCCTTATTGATATTTCTACCACTGTCCATAGGCATGACTAAGCAAAAAACAGTCCTACACATGAAAATGAAACAACTAAATGTACACGGTTCCAATATATAAGGGCATTTGTGTCTTAATCATACTACATTCAGAAAAAATGTATATGCATGTAAATAATTGCATATCTACACCAAATACCTAAATATGGACATCTATGTTGATATAATCATGCATGTTGTCATATAACACCGAATTACAAATAAGGCATTGAGGAATGAAACTAAATAAAGAATTAACTGTACAGTATATACAGTAATGGAAAAATGACTGTCTATGCATTATGTGAAGGCTAACTGCACAAAAAGAGCATTCACACTAATGTGATACAACATTGCACAATATATGCCACTACATGCCACACCCAAAGCTATTGCACCAATGTGACAGCCTGATACCACAATGTTACACAAATCACAAGGGCAAGGACCAGTCATGTTGCTAAACAGACATAAGACAACAACAACCAAAAGAAAAAACTAACACAATGCATACACATGGATAATGTATAAGTAAAAGAAATGGACCCATCTCACTGTGTTATGTGTGAATTATGTGAATAATTCATTTGTTGACTTGCTGTCACCAAACCCGTGTATACAGTGGAATAATACAAGCAGAACAATTGTGCCTAACTTCCATCATGTTAACTGCAACAGTCAGACCTGTCACATACAAGGCCGCAGTGTGTTGGACATAATATTATGCTGCACTTCCTGCATTGGAGTACATACATACACACACAAGTAAGGAGTAGCACCCCTGCCCTTACTGAGAAATGTATGCATTAAGTACAGCACATCATGTAAATATAATTGCTTAATGCGTATGTACTGCATTAAGGTGTGTCATACTTCAGGTGCAAACTAATGTCACCTATGACATGATATCTGCAGTATGCAGTCAGACATATATCAGTTACACATGACAGCAATATGCTATGAATGCACAATTGTGCCTGTACATTACATTTTGTGAAAATGCAAACACAGTGGAAGTAGCATTACATAACTGGATCACACAAACAATAGGGATTGATCAACCAGAATGATCTCAAGTGCAATCTCCCTGAAGAAGTCATGCATGGCCTGCACCATGGCCTTTAAAAATTCCCCATCAGGTATCTCATCTGCATTTGTATAAGATCCATCATCACTTCCCAGACATGGTCCCATAAGTCATCTCCAGGTCATGATGGTTGACGTCTCCTACAGCAAGCAGCAGGAATGATGGCACTTGCAGGTCCTGGTATATCATCATAATCATCATCATCATTCCCATCATCCTCCTGGTCCTCTGAGTCTGATTCATTTGACAGCGGTCTGGCATATCATCTTCTCCTTCATCCAGTAGGAGGTCTGAATGGAGAGATGATAAATCAGCAAGCAAAGGAGAGTAGTATTGCTAGAATTGAATTCATCCTCAGGTCTTGGTGAGTACCTTCATGAGGTTGACCATCTTTTTCACAAAATCTCACCAAGATGACACTGATATATAGACTGTATTTTTATATAACATATGTCACTGATAGAAGCGGGTTAAAAATTAAAAAAGATATCTGGGTGCACAAGATCCAGGATAAAAAAGTACCCAATCCTGGTAGATGCACTGGTACCACAACTGGAAAAAAATGACAATGTAGAATCCTCAAGACATGCAAATATTCCTACACTAGGGCTAGGCCAGGCCCAGGGGAAGGATGACCCCCCTGTTGAGAAGGAAGTCATAGTCCACAAAAATCACAAAAAAACAGCCATAAAGATGACAGAGTGGACTACTGAGGATGAAAAAGAAATCATATATTGTTGATATTATGCAAAAAAGCCCAGAATGTCTGGATAGAAGACATAAACAAGATTAAGATAAATTTGAGGAAAGAATAGTTGCACAAGAAAAACTGTCAAAAGCTTCAAATGCAAACGTGTGTTCATTAATACAACAAATTTATGAAAATCATTACATAGAACAAGTAGCCTTGGGCCATTTGGAAAAAAAAGCAACTGAGGAACTGCAAAAATATAAAGAACAAAATCTAGAGATTTTTGAAAGTATAAAAAAGAAACATGGACATGGCTTTTGAGAACAGACTTAAAACGATGAAAAGGAAGAAGCTTAGTAGAGATAAGATTTTTCATGGCCTAAAGCTTCTCCCACTGATTCAGCTGATGATGGGCCACAACAGGAACCAAAATCAACCTTTGTGTTAGATAATGGTGTGCCGTCTGCCACAGCTGATATATTTGAACACAGCTCAGATTTGCCTCTGCAAGGAAGATGTGTATTGAATGCTTCTATCAGTAAGAATGTGCCTGCTGGAGATGTGAGGAGAAAGGTTTTGCCTCCATCTAAGTCCACTGTCCAGCCATTTTTTCCATGCTTCCTCTTCCTATAAGGAACTTCCCTGCCACTCAGTGATCGCTGAGCCAGGGAGGGAAACATTGCAAAGGCTCAGCAGAGGATCACAATTATCCAACCATCAAGTATCTATGGAACCAGAACAAGGATCGTTAATTTGGAATATCTCATCAGTCAGATTTGCACAGCGCGTCTACACTTCTGGAGAAAGGACTGAATTTTATTCCATCTATGAAAGGTGACACTTGTGAACATATTTTGAATTTGAAATGCTTTGTTAGGAATGTTATGCTTAAAATAATTTGTTAATAGTTTGAATGGACAACCTTTTATAAAACCTAGTGATTTTGTCCCCAAGCTTCATCCTCTGTTAGAAGCTTTTTCTAGGGCACGCTAGAATGACTTACTTCTGAATGGAATGGTCATAATTTTAACAACATGTGTAATTTGACTGCAGATGAGTTTTTAGCAATGAAGCAGTTACATGATAAGAAGGATCTCACTATATGCCCTGCAGATAAGGGGGTGTAGTTGTAATAATGTATACAGTTTTTTATGTGAGCAGTATGCCTACACTTTTATCTGACTCTCATACATATACTGAGATTTTGATATTGAAAGGATAATTAAAACATGTGTATGATGATTTATTTGGCTGCCTTATGAGTAAGTTGATTACACAAGAATTATGTAGTTACTTGCATACTGAATTTTCATTGGTTCCCATTACTTATGGACTCCAGAATGTTCATAAACATCATACTCTACCTCTGATGAGAACCATTGTCTCTGGTAATGGTTAGCTAACAGAATCCAGTTCTATTTTTGTTGAAAAGTCACTCCAACCTGCATTGGATACAGCCCCTTCAGTTCTTAGGACACTAAACATTTTTTACAAACTTTATTTGAAGTGACTCAGACATTACATTCTGAATGGGATTTATTACTGGTTACATTACGTTACATCATTATTTACCATTATACCAAATTACATTGGCTTAGATTATGTTAAGAGCTTTTTACATTTGAATAGTAGTTTTTCAGAAGAATGTATTTGTCTTATCTGTATGTTGATAGAGATTATATTGGAGAACAATGTTTTTCTTTTCAAAGGCAAGTACTATTGGCAAAGGTCTGGAGTAGCAATGGGCATCTCGTGTGCCAGCACCTATGCAAATATGGTTTTGGCATTTTGGGAGGAGACTTATGTTCTAAAGGGTAATCGCTTTTGTAAATCCATTTTATATTTCAAGTGTTTTGTGGATGATGTATTTATTTTATGGCAAGATACGTCAGTTGAACTAACAGATTTTGTTACATTCATGAATTCATGCACTTCTTTTTGGCATTTTACTGTGAATATTTCTCCTAGGAATATAGATTTTTTTAGATGTGAATATTTTTAGAGAGACAGATGGGCAATTTCTCTCTAAGTCTTTTAAAAAACCTCGTAAGAAGAATAATTTTTTGCATTGGAAAAGTATGCATCCGGCTCATGTCTATTGTAATATCATTAAAGGACAGGGCATGAGATTGTCTAGGTTGAACTGCAATGATGCAGATTTTGTCACACAGAGTAATGATTTTAGTTCAGCCCTACTATCTCAAGGTTACTCTTCTCGTGAGATAATTGATAATTTGAGTGTTGATAAAATCAATAGAGAGGGCAGAGCTAGACCTTATTTCTCTGCCCATCTAGATAGTATGCCAGGAGCGAATGTTAATAGGACTTGTGATTCCTTAGCTGTAACTCTTTCTTATTCTTCTGATGTTAGATCTGCTTGTAAGGTTTTTAATAAGAACTGGTCAACTTTGACTGCTGATGACTGTATTAAAAATATTGTTGGATCCAAGCCTATATTTTATTTCAAGAATCAAAAATCATTGAAACATGCATTGTGCTATAAAAATCTACAACCTAGTGTTGAAGGTGTTATTGACAATGCTAGTTTAGGAACTTTTAGATGTGGGCGCTGTAATTTTTGTTCATACATTAATAGTTCTAATTAATTTGTACATCCATCTACTGGAAAGGTATATAAATTTAAGGTTCGTGCAGATTGCATGAGTTGGCAATTAGTATATTTGGCCAAGTGTAATGCGTGCTTGTCATTTTATGTTGGCAAAACAGATCAGTTGTTGAGGGACCGTATCCACAAGGATGTGTATTGTATTAAGAAGTCAGATGAAAGGAGTGCTTTAGCAAAGCACATACGTTCTTGTGGTTTAACACATTCGTTCACCTTTTATTGAAATCAGTTCTAGGTTGGATGATATTAAAACAGAGTGGAGCAAGCTGAGTTAAGGTAGATTGTGCTATTATAAGCTGACAAAGGAGTTGGCCTTAATGAAGCAGTTCCCCTGAAATCTTATTTTAGATCACATGATTTAGCTAAGCGAGAGTGGATACTTTATTCACTATGTTTCAAGATTGTATCTTGACATGTCATTAGGAATGCTGATTTTTATTGGTTCACTTGTATATTTGATTTGTATTTAAGTTGTTAGATTTAAGTTTGATTTTATGATCTGAAGAAGAGTATTTTTACGAGAAAGCACTCAGCTCTTCTTATTAAGTTTATTTTAGTTTCAGCCATGTGGTGCTCCAATTTTGTTCGGATATATAGTTAGTAATTTAGCAGCTTGTGAAAGGTCAGTTTGAACTGCTCTAACATGTCCTTTATTGCACACTGTTGTACTGCATCCATTCTGTGTTTAATGTCATTACTGTATGTTGTTCCTTTTAATAGATAATTGATTTTACATATATGTGATGCCTGTTCATGTGTGAGTACATATCTAGAGGTTCATGCCTTTTGGGTAAAAAGCAAAATGTCTTAAAATGGGCACTGTACTAAAGATGAAGCAAGCTCATGTCTGCAGGCAAATTTTCAGGAAAACCATAAGGAGGAGAAAAGACAAAAATTGAAAACACAAGCAATTAATAAATAATTTGTGCTGGTTCATGTAGAGAAAGAGGTTGTGTGATTGTGCAAGTACTGTTTAAATGATAGACTAACTATTGAAGAATAATACTGGTATACAAGATGATTGACAAAGCATGCTATGTACATGCAAACTACTTACCAAAGCTTGGTTTTAATATTGCATAGTGTAATTTATGTATCTATCTATTTATTAATGGAATACAGATGAGCAGTTTCCTTAATAAGAATCATAAGGCATAAGCCCAAGTTATCTGAAAGCAACACAAACATTTTACATGTTTTTTAAAAGAAAATTATTATGTATTACATTGGCAGTTTATTCCTATAGTGTGTCGAATATTTATAAAAGGCAATTTAATGAGCATATTGTGAATATCTGACCAAGCAAGTAGTCACAATATGGTAGGGCATGATCAATATGTGAATCATTTTGACATTACTACAGAAAAATTTGCAACATAAATACTAGAATACAAGAATTTTAACATAAACTTAGTACTACTGAAGGGGCACAGATGTTTAAAATTATACTTAATACAATATGTATCAAGTGATGTGCTATTGCATTGTTTACTGCACAAGGAAGCTGCAAGAGAATATTTTGCAGAAAGTATAAAGACTTTGCAAAACCATTTTAACTTAAACACACTAGGATTATACAGACAATTATGATCAGGTCTCTGATCGTAATCAATTTATGCATTTGACACAGGGATATCAATATATTCACCTCCAGAGCAGAGTGAAGTAAAGCTAAGGAGGTGAATCTTTACAGCCATGTTGAGAAAGCATGATTGTCATAATCAGTAAGACGTGATCATAATTCTTAATAGAAGCATACGAAATAAAACTGCTGAACTATATGTCTGGATTACACAACACAAGCCTGATATTCTCAGTATAACTGAAACCTAGTTTACACCCAGCATAAATGACTCCAAAATTAAGCCTCTAGGCTATATAATTCAAAATGACCATATAAAGAGAAAAGATGGCAGTGTTGCTCTAATTTAATTTCCCAAAAACCACCTAATTTCCCCCTACAACAAACTAATACTAAATTCACTTCAGCAGAGCTTCTAATTACCTTCCTGAAAATAAACAAATATGAACAAAGATATATTGCTGTCCTTTATAGTCCTCTTAGTAACAATACAGCTACACTGGAAGATATCTTGCATTGGATATCCATAACAATTCCACATTAAAAAATACTACTAATTGATGTCAATATCAATTGGCTGAATATAATCTCTAACTCCCCTATATCTATCATGAAGATACACGGTTTCACACAACTAATTAACAACCCCATACATTATAGCAAGACAACAGATTCCTTATTGGACTGGATCTAGTATAAGAATCTACCAAATTCACCACCTCATGTACAATGTCTGACTGTCTCAGTGATCTTCTCGTAGTCTATACAAGCAGACATCTCACACATCCACTTAAAACAACATGTTTATACAACAACACACAACCTTTCTGGGTTTAACCCAGAAATGTTCATTACTACCCTATCATCTATTAAATTGAACTTCCCAATACTAGCCTCTCAGATGAGGCTGTAAATGAATTCAGTACAACTTTTCTAAATATCCTAAACAGTCTTGCACTCCCAAGAAGGAAGAGAATGTAAACAAATGATGCAATACGACTATCCAAAATGAGCAAAACACTAATACTGGACAAGGAAAAAGTATGGAAAGTATGGCAGAAATGTAAAATACCGCAATATCTCAAAAACATCAGAATGCTCTGCAACAGTACTAAAAAACAAATAAATGAAGACAAAAAACTGCGCGATAACAACTTTCAGAAAAACAGTAAACACAACCCTAAAATATTCTAGTCAGCTATTAAAGAAATCTTACATCTCAGCCAAAAATTCAAACCTAACCCCTCTCCCAATAACTCACCACTCAAAACAGCAATGGAATTCAATTATTTCATAGATAATATAGCATCCTTAGCAAAGATTCTTCATCAAATAATTGTAACCCTGTCCAACAGACACATCGACACATCCACTTTCACCTTCAAACCTGTGTCCCAAATCCTATATAAAACTACTCATAAACAAACTTAAACCATGCTCTACTTCAGCTGATTATCTTTCAAGCAAGTACAGTAAAATAGCAGCCAGTAGCATTGCCTATCCTGTTTCAATCCTTATAAATACGTCATTCCAGGAATACCATATTCCCTTTCTCTGGAAAAAATTACACATTATCTCCCTACAAAAAGGAGGAAATTCAACAGACATCACTAACTTTAGACCTATATCAATCTTATCCACCTTCTTCAAAATACTTAAAAAATGTATTCAAAAACAATTGCTAAACTATTTCCCACAGGAAGAACTCCTATACCCCACGCAATACAGCTTCTGTCCCTCTCAAAGTACTAACACTGTAACAATAAATCATAACACTGTACTTCTCACCTTTATAGATAGCATCAGTAATGCTAGAGGTAATGGAAAACTAGTCTTCTTATTTCTAGACTTGTCTAAAGCCTCTGACACAGTTTATCACAGCAAACTTCTACTTTAAATGCCCTCACTAGGTCTATCTCAGACCAGCCTTCTATGGTGCAAAAGCTTATCCAATAGATATTAGTCAGTAAAATGGCACTGGACCCTGTCTTCTTACCTCCCAGTCACCACTGGTATAACACAAGACTCTATCCTTGGTTTCCTCCTCTTTAACATTCTCACCAGCATTCTACACGCAATCACACCACAGGCCTACCTAATAATTTAGAGATGGCACTCATATGTACATCAGACACCCTTGGCACATGTCCAAAAACTTACTCGGAAACCTTTAACAACCAATAAAACATGGCTTTGTAACTCACAACCTAACCTCTACACCCCCCAAAAAAATACTTTTTCTCCCAAACCCCTCTCTTATATAAAAATAAAAACAATATTTAAAATCCTCTGTTATTAAGACAACCATTGAAATCCCTTCTCATAGCAAATTATTAGGGATTGTAGTGGATGATGATCATAAATTTGTCCTGCATATACAAAATTGCATAAATATAACTCATCAAAAGCTAGAGATGCTTTACAGAGCCAAAAATGTTCTCACCAATGCAACAAAAACTACACTTGCCACTACTTATCTCCTCCCCTCACTACTTTATGGCACTCCCATCCTTACTAACCTTGAGGCATTTTAAAAAGCAAAACTTGAAGAATGCTATAATAAAGCTGCTAAATTTGCAGCAAATGCCACTTTCAGAACCCACCACTGCATATCACTAAAAGGCCTAAATAGGTAAGAACTACTACCCCATCAACTAACATGTATACAGCTTCTAATCACCTATAAATTATACAGCATCCATCAGCTTACCTAGCACTAAATACAATTCTACATAATTTTGCTCTCACTCATTCATTATGATCCAATGACCATTAACTGTTTTCTGTCTACAAAGCTATCAAATCCGCTGTACTTACTTGTACTATGTTACTAAGACCTGGAATTCCTTACCTGTATCCATGAAGTCAATGCCCTCCCTTCAGTCCCTTAAAATTATTCTGAAAGACTTCCTAGCCAAAATCTGGCACTGCTCTTGCTTAATCCCAGGCTAAACTATATCCCTAAATATGAACAATTACCTATTCATAACTTAGACCTCCTTAGTTTGCCTTCTTCACTCGCTGCCTTATTTCTATCAATTTCTCCCCCCTGACTCTCTATCTAAATATGGCATAACCCTGTTTTTCCTCCCACTTCATAATACAATTCCTATTTGTAATATACTAACTTACCTTTAATTTCTCTAAACTGGCTAAAATTTCTCTAAATATGAAATCATTGTCACACAAGTTGAATCAATTCTTATCCAATGTTTTCATATTATGTCTAATGTGGCACAATTGTTTAAACTGTAGTTTTGTTTACTGTTTTTTGTTGTAGTATTTTTGAAGATAATAAAATTATTGTTCTTAAAATGTTTTTGTGATACTTTAGAGCTTTTCTTCTCTGGCATCGGCTGAAAACAGGCACCTATTCAATTGGATTTTCCCATTAATCAGACATTAATAAATAAATAGTGCACAGAGCTCTATCTGCTCCATGATCTACTTGTTACAAGGAAAAATGTCTAGGAGCATGAATCGTTTCTTAGCTTTGAAAGCTATAAAACACTTATAGTATTGCCACACAGACAATGGGAAGAAGCTCTGAGGAGCTACTGACTTAAAAGTCTGTAAAAAGTATTGAAAGTATGATTAATCTGTACCCTCTTGAGTATGTGTACCGCAAGAAAGAAGTTTGACTGGAACCTTGAAGCTTTACATCGAGACTTTTGATTTACTTGTCACTACAAGTAGATTAGCTGAAAACATGAAGAGCTTTGCCCTGGGAATTAGAAAAACCTATTATGCTGTGGAAGCCTTAACTTGGAATGGCACTCAGAGCTGATAAATGTGAAAGAGGAATTCTGTTATTTAATTTCTTTGGAAAACGGAAATGGACACCATCAAAAAGACAGCATTCTCCCATCCACCACTATGGTACTGGTCGCAACCTGTACTAAGACTAGAGGTAGATATTGCAAGCCACGTGTCTGTGTGTGTGTGTGTGTGTGTGTGTGTGTGTGTGTGTGTGTGTGTGTGTGTGTGTGTGTGTGTGTGTGTGCGCGTGTGTGTGTGTGCATGGTTGTAAAGGTGTGAATGTAGCTGCATAAATGTGAGAGTGTGTGTGTGTGTGTGTGCGTGTGTGTGTGTGTGTGTGTGTGTGTGTGTGTGTGTGTGTGTGTGTGTGTGTAAGTGTATGTGAGTGTCTGCATTGTGGGGGTGCCTATGCTACCACAATGCATGGGCTGGAAGGGAGAACACTAGCACAGCCAGGTCTGACAGTGCACTGTTCAGTTCAGAGATAAGTCAGTGAGCCTCTAAGGAGGTGTTTCTGTATGTGGTTTTACCTTGTTTCTAAATTAGACTTTTGATGCCATGGTAATTAATTAATCTGCACTGGCCAATTAATGCAAATGGAGAAAATCTCTTTCTGAATCTCTGAGTCAGTAGACTCCTTTTATGTATGTTGTTAGAGGAGAAGTTATAAATGGACTTAAGTGTTTTATTTTTTTGAAAAGGAGGAAAAGCAAAATAATGGCCTTAGAGATAAATTCAGCAGTTATTGCCAGGCCAGCAAAACTTTGCCATTTATTAGACAGGTCTTCTTTATAACAGCACAAGGTATCACAAGTAGATCTATTTCATACTATCAAATCCCCAGATTGTCAGCACCCAGAAGATCAAGACCATATCACTGAAAATGCAGGCATCAAACTACAATGTGAAACCTAAGGGGGCCAGCACCATGTCCACTGCATGTGTGGGGGTGCCTCCACACCCTCTGCTAATAGCATATACCAACTCTGAGATCACGCTGCAGCTGGGAAACCTGCTGTACAGTGACCTCAGACCAACAGCTACTGCCACATTTCAATATTCCATATTTTCGGCGCTGTCATCATGATCTTCTGGGTGTCGACAGTCTGGGCATTCAACAATGTCAAGTAGATGCCTTACAAGCATTATACAGGTGTATGTTTCTGAACAGAAGAATAAAGCCAAAGACAGTGAACTTTGTTAGCTTTATGATTCAATATTCAGAGACAGAGTAATTTTCTGACTTAAGAAATAAAACAAGGGGCAAGTTTTTTAAGAGAAAAAGATCTGACCTTAATCAAAGTTCTGGAAATGCAAAGAGCAAGTTAAATTATTAGTTCTCAGTTAAAATAATTAACTGTGAAAAATAATGTGTACAACAAAATGTGAGTCAAGTAATGTGAGAAAGGTGAGAAACAAAGGCAAAATGTATTGTGCAAGTAATGGAAATGAAAAAGAAGGCCATGAGGTAAAAAACTATATCAAACACTGAGGCTAGAAAAAGCATCTCTACCATTTTAAGTGAGTCTTGCAGCAGGTGTGGCTATAAGCATGACAGCAAGCACTACTCAGCCATAATCAGGTTTGCAGAATGTGTGTTAGAATGGGACAGTTTCTAAAATGTGTAAAAGCAAAAACATGGGTGTTCAAAACAATTTGCATATTAATGTCAGTAATATATGCTAGGAAAAAGTTGTAGCACTCAGAAGTAAAACTGAACAGGAACTGAAGGGACTGGTGAACGTAGCTGTCATTTGGTAACAGACATCCTACTAAATGGTTGAACAGTATGGTCACATCTGTAAGTAAAGTGCATTCATATTTCCATCTTTCTGCAGAATATGTAGAGGGTGATTAAGGGAGAGCATTATCCATTGCTTACTGCTGAATCACAATGGTATTTTGTTCAGTACTGTGCACATACGAATCAGAATTACTAGTGATAAAGCTAGATCAAGAAAGTTCCAAGCTGTGCACATATAATATGCTATTAGGAAGGTACAGACTCCTTATTTTTTCAGCACCAGAGGTCTTCCACAATATTGAAGATTTTGAAGGTGTTGTGAACATAACTGATGGTCTATTACTATTGGGTCAGATACAAAACAAACTTGGCCAGAAGGCTTATTGGTTAGAAAATGTTTATCATTTTGAATGTTGAATAAGTTTATGAAAAAACTCAGAATATGAGTGTGATGTGATATTGATAATGATTTGGGATTGTTGTTTGATAAACTGTGACATCAATAAGGCAGTTTTAAAAAAGAGCCTGGCAAGAGACTGACAGAGCTGATGAACAGATTAAGGCAGCATTATTGCATGCTAAATAATGAATCATGCTCAGGGTCTACAATCTGATCCAGAATAAAATGAAATGTACAAGAGACAAAGCCAAAAGACAAAATAAGTATTGCAGAAGTCCCTAGGAATGATGCAATAGTCTGCAAAGTGTGCATTTAATATTGGCTGAGAAAAGAGTGCCTCTAAGAAAGTTGGCAGCATACAATGTAGCTTGGGAGCAGAGCCATAAACAGAAACATTGTTTTGAAATGCTCAAAAAGTAATTACTAATGCTCTAATTTTAAAATAATATGCAATGAATAAACCAGTTGTATTACAAGCCTATGCCAGTCAGAATAGTATAAGAAAAGTGGTCTTAGACAAGAGTAAACATGTATGTGTGGTCCAAGAGCATTAACAGGTATAGAAAAGAAATATACCTAAACAGAAAATGAAATGTTACCAATACTGTATGGATATGAGACATTCCATGAATATGCCCACAGCAAAGAAGTTCAGGTGGAAACAGACTGCAGACCCTTTCAAAGCTTACTTGGAAAGTTATTATTTTTTTCATAATGTACCACTCAAAGTATGGAATATAGTTCTTAATATACAGAAGTAAGATTTGAAACTGAAATAGAGCAGGAGACAAATGGCTATACATGGCTGATATACTGAGTACAGCATATTTACTAAAGGACAAAAAGAAACTGCTAGAAAGATAACCTGGGATACTTAGGGTAATACCATGACTACAAATGACATGTGAAGCAGTAAAATAATTTCAGAAGTGTATTGATCTAATTTAGAAATGAATTAAAAATATTTTGATGAAAGGATGGCCTAAGTAAAAATTGTCAACAAGTAGGGTAATTCAGCCTTATTTTTATTCAAGGAAGAAATACATTGCATCCAAGGATTAATATTCAAAGCTGATAAAACAATGGTTTTCAAGCAACTGAGCAATGGAATGCTTGAGAGTATACATGAGTCATATTTGGGAAGAGTAAAGTACACATAAAGAATAAGAGATATAATGTTAATATTCAACAATTGTAGATGCAGACTCTATGCATTCTAAATTACATAATCTTTTCTGGATTTTTATCTGTAAATATATTCAAATATCTGTAATTTCCCTATCTAACTCAACATACTTAAACTTGATCTTAACATTTTTAAAAGAACATTATTAACAAATTTAAATTACAAATTCTGGTTTGAATCTTTAATTCTCTTTTCATTAAATAAAAGTTCTATGAATAAATTACCTCCTAATATTATAAACTCTTGGAATAATAAGTATCTTTATTACAGGTACCAATGTTTTGAAGGGCTTACATGTAAATCTGATGAAACCATTTGCTTAGAATTTAATATAAACAGCAACAATTTCACTTAGTTACAAATAGTTTTAGCAACAATCCAGACAAAGTTTTCATTTTTTTCAAATTTAGATAAGTTGAAGTTCCTGAAAGGATAGTGATGCTATTTGAAATTACATATAAACATCAAGAATTTAATAATTTAATTTTGAAAATATACCTAATCTTAGCCAAGGATTTCTGGAATTTAGATATGAATCTCTGGAACTTTTTAAATAAGGAATTTCCCATTACCTTCACTGATCAAAATAAAAATCAATTTCTTTCCTCTATTAAAAACACATCTTGGACTCTTTATTGGAATATATTTACCTGAAAATGTTTAATTATATAATTTATGACTTCAGCTAGAATTGTTAAAATGGCAAAAGATAACCTCACAGACTGTTGGAGATGTAATAAATAAATTAAAGTAAATTGTCACATATGTTTCTTGATTGCCATATGGTTCAGAATTTTTGTATAACAATTCAAGATTTTTTCAAAGCATTATTAAATGATACATTTATTTTAATAAAAGCTACAATTCTTTAAAATGTTCTAGGAATAGAGACATGAAAGAAAGACTTCTCTTACTTAACTTAGGCAATACTAGCAATAGCTAGGAAAACTATTACTAGGAAGTAGAAATCTTCTTCACAGACAAAATTTGAAGACTTCCTCGCTCTTCGAAAGGAAGTTGCAATTAAAGAAATCACAGTAAAACGAGAGAGAATTTATCCAAATAAACTAAGGAATAATCCTTGGACAAAAGTGTTGTCCCTTATTGATTCATCATTTTCATCTACTTAGTTATTTAGACTATTGTTATGATTATTTTTCTTCAATTACTGTCTTGTTGGTCTCAGGCTTCTGTATACAATATTAATAATTGCAATTGTATTTGTTCAGTAAAATGATGATTCATCATATGCTTGTATTACAATATGTTCAAAGTTTTTTTTGTAATCTTTGTTTTTTTCTTCCTCTTATAAAATGTTAATAAAAATAATACAGCAAAACATATATAATGTTTTGTCCAGGAATGCTAACTCAAATAGAGCAAGTAGAAAATGTGCCATTTACAATACATACAATAAAAACAATACAAAGAGAGAGATGATAGCATATCCTATTCCAGATCATTAGTGGAGCCAAGTGGGTATGTATTTGTTCCATTTCAGAAAAGCAGTGTATCTGATATTTGCAGATTATTTTTCAAAGTTCCCTGAATTAATCAAAGTAACAGGTACAGCAAGTGCAAGTGTGATTAATTCGTGTAATTCCATATGTTTTTAAAGCAGGGGCTAACTGATATTCTCATAATGGATTCAGAAGATTTGTATATGTATGGAAATTCAAGCATATAATATCCAAGCTACATTATCAACGGTCAAATAAACAAGTGGAAAGAACTAGCTAATCAGTGAAGAATCACATGAGAAATAGCTGTACCTAAAGTTGAGATGATTGTCATCTCACAGATCTGGAATATATGAATACTCCTTCGCAGGAATCAGTCTCTGACCATTTCAGTTGTTGATGAGCATAAAGTTGAGAAGCACTTCAGCTGCATTCTAATGCCTGTAATGTACCATAATGTAAAGGAAATGCTGAAAGGAAATCTGCAGAGGCAGAAATACTACTATGACAGGAACTGTAGAGGATTGTAAGATTTACAAGATGGAAATAAAGAGTTGTTGTTTGTTGTTTCAGCTTTTCCCAGTTAGGGGTCGCCACAGTGGAACACCGGTCCGCTAATGATTGGCAGTAGATTTTTTATGGTGCCGAGTTGCCAGCCTGACGCCCAACCTTCAGCGAAGACATGCCCATTCATGCATGTCTTTCGGAGGCTACTCAACCACAGGGAGGACATGCAGACTCCACACAGAAGGCACTCCAGCCGAGAATCCAACAGGAGAACCCCTTGCTGTGAGGCAACAGTGCTACCGCTGTACCACCGCGGCTTGAAATAAAGAGTAAGAATACAAAAGGCATTGGAAAGGTCACATCCTGATGCTGAAGTTGATATATCAGCTGATTCAAGATTCTTTGTAGTTTATGGAGAAGATGGGAAGCTGTATAGACAAGACTGCAGATATTTTTTTCAAGATAAATACCAAAGTCAAAGGTCCAGAAGGATAAGCAACCAAAAGTATCCAAAGCAGTGCTATTTGCAAAAAAACTGACACTGAGAAAATTGAGACAAAGAGCTTAACTGAAAGACTGCTGAAGTTTTTTTTTACCCCAAATTAAGCTGTCACAAAAGGAGTACTGAATGCCAAGTATTCTTGTTAAATTCTTCATATATGAGATTGGCCATAAAAAACATGGACAGCTATATGGACTATTCCAGAGGTAACTGATTCTATGGACTGTAAAGTTTCATTGTATTTTAAATGTGTACAAATTTTTTAATCTTGATACAAATAGCATATGACATATATAGTACAGTGTTAGGGTAAACTTAAAGTGAGCAATGTAACATAATGCATGTTTGTCATAGATGTATAAATATTTTAGCTTTAAAACATGTGATGTAGAATATGAGTATATATCTTTAAATGTTAATGAGCTACTTAGAATGATGAGCATATCTTAAAGCATACAGAAGTTTCCACAAAATCAGCTGTAATGTAGCTCTGATGGAGTTTAGATGTCATGCTCTGTCTGTGTGTTATTAGGTCCATTAACATGAGAATCTCAGCATGAACAATTACCTTGTCAGACTTGCCTATATTCTCTTTAGCTTACTTAGCTTTGGATGTGCTGTAATGTCTCTGGCTTTCATTTAGTTTACAAGTCCCTGAGTTAGACCCTTTATGGGAGGTTATAGTCACAAGCTCCTTAATTTTTTTAATCATGCAGTCACCAATAGCTAGTACTTTTTCCAGCATTACCAGGAAGCTATCTACCCTGGTTCAATTTCTCCAGGTCTTTTGGGTTTTAAATACCATAATGGGAATGAACTCAAATTCTGAGTCAAAGTATGATTAAAGTTTGTAAAATTAGTATAGTTTCACTCTTTGATGTTAGCCAAAAGTGTTCTTTGCATCGCCCACAATGTGCCCAGAACTGACTCCTTTTGCAATTCATACAAAGTTACATGTATTGGTAGCATATCTAAATAAGACTGAAAATTATTATTTTATGAGACCCATTGCTGCTACTACTATTGAAACTGTCTGGGCATCCTTCCTCCACATTGCCCTAATTCCTGCCTGCAAATCCTGGTATTTTATGACTTTGAGTCTCCCTGTATGTAAGACACCGTAATGACTGAGTGTAGCAATTTCAATGATCAATGCTACTTTTGTCTTCTTTTCATGGACTACTGTAGCTGGTTTTCTCATATCTATTTTTTGAACTGTTAGTAACGAGCGATTCCATGTGATATAAACTTCATAATTTTCTATAATGCTTTGTGGCTCATGTTTCCAGAACTTCTCAGCTACTTCAGTATTGTAATGTCTGCACAATCTCCAGTGCAAAAGTCTTGCTGCATTATTATGAATTTCAGTATACAGACTCTCTGCCATTAGTGTAGCACACCCAGCAACAAGATGTCCAACTGTTTCCAGTTCTGTTTTACAGAACCTACATTTTTCTGTTTCTTCCACATATTCAATGGACATTGTAAACCAGTGTGTACACAGTTCACTCTCCTGAGGCACTAATATTAACCATTCATCTTTTGGTTTAAATTCCTCTCCTTAGCCATTCCTGCATCAGACCCTGATTGACATGAGTTGTTCAAGGAGTTTTATATACTTACAACTATATTTATGCATTTTCCACATTTCTTGCCTTTTCATCTAATCCTTCTCCTTATATTCATTCTTTTATTTTTTATTTTTGCACATTTAGTTGCTGCCTGATTTTTGTTTACTTCTGGTTTGATATCCATTCCCAAAAAAACTGAATAAAGGCCACTGGCAGCAACAAGGTTCCACAAGAGGAATGTTATTGTTCCAAAAAAAACTGTAACGTAAGTGCTTTCGTCTTGCTTCAATGAGCGAGACTTCTTCAGACAAAGAACTCTACAAAAGTACAACCATTTAAAAACAAACTAATCCAATCACATGACTACATTAATCAAGTCCTAAAAGGTGAACTTGCTGAAATATGAACTTAGCAACAATACGATCATGAACGACCTTATTGAGTTTTAAAAGCTGTGCATAAAAATATTGTATTAAAATCAAGAGTGTGGTAATTATAGTAACACAACAGTGGTCAAGAATAACAAACCAGTGATGAATAACATTATGGCACAATTAATTAACCAGACTGGGCCGAGTGAAATAATCCTAATGTATGAAAACATAAAAAAGCAAAATAATCATATATTAATAAGCATATCAACCTGGTGTCCAAAAATTACACCAGACTACCTTTGTAAACTCCTTAATTTTAAAACACAAGACAAGGAGCACATGTCATTCAGCCCTGGTGAGTTATAAGCATTTAATTTTATTTGCCACAAAAATTAACTGACTTCCAATTTCAGAGTAAGGGGTCCCCCCCTAGGATCCTGCTCTATCTGGTCTATCACTCTGAAACTAAAACTATGTTGGGGATGTTCATGGACATGTTTGGCCAAAGCATTTTCTAACTTTAGTTTCTTAATACTATAAATGTGCTCATAAACCCTGTCCTTAAATCTACGATTGGTCTTACCGACATAGAAACAGGAGGAAAGTTTACAGATGGCCAAACAGACCACGCCTTTAGATCCACAATTAAATCTTTTATTAATAAAATATTTTCTTCCTCTAACAATAAAAGTTTTCCCAACCTCCATGAATCTGCAATAAGAAAAACTCTCACATTTATACATACCAGGGACTCTTGCTGCTGGAATCTTTCACCTCTCCAAAAGGAATTTAAGATTAGAACCTCTTCTGTATACAATCCTAGGCCTTGACTCAACAATAGAACCCAAGTCTTCATCTGAAACAAGTAAACTCCACTTTTTATGCCATCAAGGGCCATCAAGACTGAATTATGTAATAAATGTGACCTTAAATAAATTTGATCTATCAGGTTGATTTTGCTCACTACAAGGTACCAATATACCATTAAATTCGGGTCTATATGTAAAAATGGGACTAAAAAACCCATTAGCCCTCTTATGTTGCACTTCAAACATCAGTTTATCCAATAACCCTCATTTTAAAAACATGTCACACAAGGTTTGACATTCTACCGAAAATTGCTTATCATCAGATACCATGTGAGCCGCTCTCACCAACTGGCCCTTAACGACAGATCTCTTCTGTTGGTAAGGGTGGCTACTAGTGTAATGAAGGAATGAGTTGGAATAACTGGGTTTCCTGTGGATCTTTGCTTTGTACATTTTACTATCTGTGTCTTTATATAATTCTACATCCAAGTATGCAATACTGTCTGTACCTGAACTATAAGTAAAAGACAGGAATTTTGTAGAATCATTCAACTAGTTCACAAACTTTGGAATGTCTTCAATTTCACCTTCGAACATAATAAAAACATCATCCAAATATTTAGTATAATAATAAATATTATCACTATACACATTATTGTTAAAGACATAGTGTTGCTCCCAATGGGCCATTACAAGGTTGGAAAAAATTATCCCACAAGGAGAGTCCATTGCAACACCTGTCTTTTGCAAATAATACCTCCCTTCAAACATGAAATAATTGTTAGTCAAAATCAAATCCAAACGTTTTTGTAAAAGTTTGATTTCCCTTGTTATACTACCCTTCTCCATCATGAAACTGGATACCCATTCAATGCCAACATCTGCAGGTATAACAGTATAAAGATCTTTAACATCAATTGTCAAGAATATAATATAATCCTTATACTCGAGACTATTGATGTTGTTCAAGAAGGACCAAGAATCCTTACGCATATGGTCAACTTGTCCGACCAACCTTTTCAACACTGTGTCCACATATTTCAATATGGGATAAGTAATGGAATTTCTCCCATTCACAATGGGTCGAAGGGGTGGGTCCTCCAAGTTCTTCTGGACCTTCGGGATTCCAAAAATAATGGGTGTGAGGGGGACTAAACTTGACAAATAATTATATAAATCCAAGGAAATTCTAGATTCTATAAATAAATCATTTAAGAATACCTTTACTTTCTGTTGTGCTCGATTCACTTAATTTAATGTGGCTAAAACATACTTATCAGTATTAAGTAATTTCAACATGCGGTCCTTATAATCATACTCATCGAAAAATACAAGCCCCCCCCCCCTTTGTCAGGTTTTACAACCCTTACATTCTGAAAATTCAAATAATTCAGTCTATCCCAATCCTGCTCATTAAAATTCAATGTTTTATTAAAGAACACAGGTCGACCATTGTCTAACGTGTCACGTAAATCTAATTTACAAACATATTCAAAAATTGATAAAACAGGAGGTAAAGGAGGATTAAAAGCACTTAACACTCTGCATTCCTTCTGAACCACAGGTTGGTTCCTGAACATGCTTTTTAAATTTAATTTATGCTAAAAATTTAAAATCAACAATTGTCCTTGCCATATTTGCCCTTTGATCAGGCATAAACATTAAACCCTTAGCCAGTAAATCTGCCAAAGGTATATCAACTTCTACGCTGGAATAGTTAAAAATTTTAAAATCATGTTCACTGTTAAAGACACTTTTATAAGTGCTGGCATGACCATCACTAAAGAAACAAGCTAGATTGTGACTAGCCGGATCAACAGTTACCTCTGGGTTGACTATGGCTATGCCCCCCCACACCCCCCTACTTAAATATACCAACTCTGAGACCGCACCACAGTGGAGGAAATAGCAAACTCTAATGATGGCCTACCGATTTCTTTCCATGGGAAAGAAATCGATGTTCCGTCAGTTCGCTCTTTTCAGATTTCGAACATTTCAGTTCGATTAAATTAAATTTGGTGTTTTCAACATTCAAAATGCTGATAGGAACCCATTTCACTCGGCCCAGTCTGGTTAATTAATTGTGCCATAATGGTATTGATCACTGGTTTGTTATTCTTGGCCACTGTTGTGTTACTATAATTACCACACTCTTCATTTTAATACAATACTTTTATGTACAGCTTTTTAAAACTCAATAAGGTCATTCATGATTGTATTGTTGCTAAGTTCAAATTTCAGCAAGTTCACCTTTTAGGACTTAATTAATGTAGTTATGTGATTGGATTAGTTTGTTTATACATGGTTGTACTTTTGTAGAGTTCTTTGTCTGAAGAAGTCTTGCTCATCGAAGCAAGATGAAAGCGCTTACGTTACAGTTTTTTTGGAACAATAAAATTCCTCTTGTGGAACTTTGTTGCTGCCAGTGGCCTTTTTTCAGTTTTTTGAGGTGGTTTTATTTTTACTGGTTTATTTGTTGATATCCATTCCTGCTTGATACCAATATGTTTCTGCTAAATTAAGCAGAGAAGTTGTCTTTGATTTGTTCTCTTCATGTTTTAATACTTTCACTATATTTAGATCTGGTGATGTTAGCAGATATGTATGCAGTTCTATGACTGCACATCTATACATGTAATCAATTTTGAGGAGACCCATACGTCCTTCAGAACAAGGAATACATAATCTTGGTATACACATGATTTTTATAAATCATTTGATAAGCATGTAGCATTTTTCTTGTTTTCCTGTCCAACTGATCCAATACCTTTTGGGGCCAGTCAGTCACCCCAAAACTGTAAGTCAGAACAGGCAGAACAAATTGGCTTATAGTTTGGACTTTGTTCCTTGATGTCAGAGATGTTTTCAGTATTAATTTTAGTCTCCTAAAATATTCCTTACTGAGTTTTATTCACATTTGTTCGTGTTGTCAATCCTTCATCATTTCCCAAATATCTGTACACTCCCTTCTGCTCAAGTTCCTTTATATCACATTCCTGTCCCAGACTTATATTTTCTTAGTACTGCAGTTTTCCTGCTTTAAAAGCTGCTTTTCTAAATTTATCAAGACCAAATGACATTCTGATATCATCTGAAAAAGTTTTGACCATATACAGTTTTGCTTTCAGTTCCTCATCTGATGAACTATACAGTTATAAATCATCCACAAAAAGAAGATGAGAAGTCTTTACACTTTGTTGTTTTCTGGGACCCAAATTGTAGCTATGACCTAATCTGTTAAGTGAACAGCTTAATGGGTTAAAGGCAAGACAAAAGAGTAACAGTGACAAAGAGTCACCCTGGAATATCCACCTCTGAATTTTTATCCCCTGGGATAATAATTTCTCCTTTATCATGGCTTACCTGCAAAGTGGGTTACTACTGTTTCGTGGTCACTGTAATGTAACTGATCAACATAGGATATATCTTATATATCTATAAGCACGTCTTTATCCATGAATGTGGGGTCCTGTCAAATGTTTGTTAGCAATCTATCCATTTGCTTTGCTGACACTTATTCAACTTATTTTTCTACAAAAAAAAATTGTTTATGGTAAATTAAAATGCACAGGTAAGGTAGGTTCAGAGAGGTTCCCTTCTGCCACTGAAAATGATTGGGAAGAACAAAAGGTTATACGTTTTTGATTAGTCCTCAACTACAAATGTGCACAGTTTTATAAATTCACATCTTTGTATTTTGTGAACTAATAAGAGTTCCTTCTATGCATGCAAAATTGCAGGGATAATGCATAAAAATACTTTGTGCTGCAGTCAGATCATTGACTTAAGCATTTTTCCCTTTTACCCTGAGCTAGTTTGCTGCACTGCCAGATCCTACATCTTCTTAGAGAGGCATGGCAGAAGTATTGCTTTCCCACAGACTTCTAAGAAAATTGTGTAAAATGACCTAAAAAGTTTACCAGCACTTAAAATCAATAAACTTCCATCATTTGAAATGGCATGTTTCTTATTATTTGTAACCCATAGTGCATATAGCGTCCAAGCAGGCAGCATGCATTTCTTTACTTTGGTTATAATTTCAGTTCTGCCTCATCCAAAGTGCAGCTGCTGAAATAAGCTTTCACCTTTTAGGCTGAATTGCAGGTCTAGGACATAATATACTTCTGAAAACAGATTCCTTATGAAGGTATATTCTTTATCACTATCCTTAGGACAGAGATACTGTTTTCTAGGCCTTACTGGCAAAAGATTTCTTATAGCATCAACAAGACTGTTTAGTCAAAAATAAGTAATTAGAATCCACATTTTTTGGAATTGTATATTAAGTGTTCTGAGGAAGGTATGTTTATTGCCAGCATTCAGTAGTATAAGAGTGGGTTCAGTTTAAATAGCAACAGTCTTTGTGAAAAGATAGCCAGGGAAAAAAATTAAAACAGTCAGAAAATGGCTGAAATACAAAGAATATGTATACCTCCTGCACTTAAGTTAACCTCCATCTGTGGATGCCAATAGTTAGAACTGTGCTCTAGTTAAGGATGTGTGTTAGTACTAAGCACCTCACATTTACTCTTCCTAGTTAATGAATAACATTTATGTACACAACAGTTATTCTGCTTGTAAAAATTATGATTTATAGATAGAAAAAAAAGACAATTCTTCAGATGAAATAAAATAATTTGCCAGAAGGACACCATTAAAACTATTTGGCCTCTTCTCTTCTATTAATTCATTGCAGATGCTATCGTGACACTGTTTCTAACTCATTTAGGATGAGGGGAAAGGATTCAATTAATCACTTATGTAACTGATAGACTAATCAATTATGAAAATAACCAGCAAGGCATTAGATGTTATCATGTAACCTGCACAGCTGAATATATTAACAAACTCAATTAGGTACCACCTCCTGACTTGCCTTGTACTGTATTGCAAGTCAGAGTTAAACACAATGCTTCATCTGCTCCATACTGAGGAAGTTTAACATTTGCAGAAATGCAGATATCTGAGACAAAAAATGCACAAGCTGAAATCTATAAATAAAACACCAAGAAGTCTCTAATCATAACACAGAAACAGCAGCTGATGATAATTAAATGTTTCAACCCATTATGGGTTCTCATGAACACACAGGGAGCATGAATGAAAAACATGAAAGACAGGTTTAAAGCCCTCATTTCATCTATAACATAACTTGTATGTGGTCTATTTTGTCATGCAATTGAAGCAACTATACACTGATTAATAGATTACTCAATCTGATAAATACTCAGTCTGATAATGTTGCATCTACCAATAAAAATATCTTAACTTATTCTGTATATTTTTTAACATCCTTGCCCTCTGTGGATTCATACAGCATACTCTATGAGTGATTTCCTCTTTCTAAATCTGGAATCTTTGTTTTCATCAGGGTATATTAGTTACTGTACATAATTGCTTCTTCAAGTGTATCACCATTTGGACTGCACTCCCTTTGGAAAAAGCAGCACACCAGTTGTTGACTTGAATACAATATACACAGATGTTGCATCCTGCATGGTTACTAGAAAGATCCAATTTGCTTATGTTGATTAATTGCTGTACACAGAATCCAAGTTATGTACAACTTTAGTACTTAACCTTTTCACTGATTATAAACAATGGTTGCCAAGCCTGCCAGATAGGTCTGGTTTATGATAAATGTCATGCAGACCTTAAAAAGGGAAACATACCGATTAAATGGACCAAGAAAAACCCTTCACAGCTGAGTTTCAGTTCTGCAACCTCCATCTGTAGGTCATTTAGCATCCTAGTATCACAACCATATGCCGGAAACAATGCCATGTCAGTTTATTTCCTAGACACAGTGCATGTATAATGTTTTATTAGACATTGCTACCAAACTGTCTTTTATATTTTAATCTGCATAAGAGTTTATTCAGTAAAAATCACTCCTCTGTTAATATCTTATTATATTTCATAACCCTTGCTTTGCCTTATTTCACAGTATGATAAAAATCTAACTCCTATATGTTCTGTAGCTGATGTTACTGCAACAATATCAGAACTAAATTGACTAGTATAGGTCTGAATGGGAAACCTTATAGCACAAGCCAGAATGGTTTTACAACATAGGACCAGATTTAGAAACGTACTGTTTTACAGTGCAAGGCTTGAATGCTAAGATATCAGATGTGTGGTTTTCAGGGACACCCATAAGAATGTAGTAGAGAGGTAGGACTTCACAGACAGCAAATGACAACCAAACTGAGCAGAGAAGTGAGGCCGGGGATTAGGACCAAGTGCCAGTAAAAATGATCAGTTATGGATCAAAGTTCAAGCACATGGTGTATATTTTTTAAAGCACTGTATGCGAACCTGCACATGCAATCTATGCATAGGATATGGAACAACACATTTGTAATGAGAAACAAAGGTGCACTGCATGAACATAACTATTCTAACATATGCAGAGAATAAAATATGGACTGCTAACTACACACATAGTTATATTTTGATTAAAATAAATTGAACATATGAATGGATGATGGCAGTGACACAGGTCAACCTGACATGAGGGAACATGGGAAAGATGATCTATTACAAGGTCTACAGACATGGCAAAAGGCACACATTCATACCTGTCCTGACCATACATATACACAGATATGCATAAGGGCTGTCACTGGTAGAGACATATGCCACAGGATGTACACATCTTGTGGGAAGCTAAGTTAGGTTAGCAGTAATAATCTGGTTTGTGACTTAATCACCCGTAGTCCCTGTTCTGTGCGATATTCCAGATCACATGAACATATATGTTTCTCTACAGAAATACACAGACTCACATCTGTGCAATATGAAAAACTATAATACAATGCTTAACAAGAAAAAAACAGCAACAATAACTTAATAATAATCAATTGTAAAAAAAAAAATCTAAAAAAGGAATCACCTATTTTACTGAACTGCCAGATAAGTTACCCCCTTTGAAATATATTTGCCAGTGCCGTTAGAGGGATTCCATTCACAGTGGCTGTTCTTCATCTGCACCCCTCTCACTGCCATGCTGCAGGGGTGTGTGTCATCTGTCCTGTGAACTGTGGACACCTGTCATAGTGTGTTGTGACCTCTCTTTCATGTTTGTGGTACTGAAGTTGCCAAAGCAGCTGAGAGACAGACTGAGATGATCCCAGTGAATGTCATCTTTGAAACCCATAAACTAAAGACGTATAATTACTGCAATGAAAATGTGCACAATTTTGAGAACCAAGTATTATGATACAACAATGCTAACCAGTACACCACTGTGCCACCCACTGTTACACTGTATTAAACCTTAACATGTGCATGGCATATGTGCTTTGTGCTGGGGAATGAGCAACTGTTACCTCAAATAACATATCTGTATATGTCTTGTTTGATAAGCATGTGTCACCTTTATTTAGTCTGGGTCTGTAGATGCATACTTTTTTCCTTTGTTTAATTATTCTAATATCTTGTACTCCCAACCCCAAAATGACATCACACAGATCAGGGCTCATTTAACTAACCGCTTTATTCACTTGAATACACACAGGAAATACTTGATAAGCCAGACAGCCTAAAGAAATTAAACTACATATTAAATCCCAAGCAAGAGAGCAGATGTCAATACCCTACATTTCTCTCCTTGCTAAGAAACAGCCACGCATTATCCTCTTTGACAAGAGTCTTGGTGGTTAAATTCTTACGTCCAGCTTTTGGGGCACTGTCCTTAACAAAGTTGGGTAGCCTTTTCCTTCTTAGCTGGTGCACTTTTTTCTTCTGAGGGATTTGTTAAAGACTTTACCTTAGGAGGCAGTATATCTGAAACCACAGAGGGGTATCCGCATGTCTGCCATGATAATTTGATTCTTGAAGAATAATTGGGATAGTCTATCTGTACCAGCATGATAATTTGTTCTCTTGACCCAATATTGTATTTGTGGCTTCAAGAAAAGGACTTACCTGTTTATTCTTGCAACAACCATAAGGAGAATTTTTCTTGTCTTTATTAAAGATGGAGAACAATGGCTGGTGGTTGGTAATCAAGGTAAACTCTCTTCCATAAAATGGTTGCCACCACAGACCATCCTCCATGGTATGTGGTATCACTCTTGCAATACTAAGTGGGGTAGCATCATTGACTACCTTAAATGGCAGGTACAGATCTTTGGCTTTTTGGAAGGCTCAATCACACCATCTTGTCCAGTAGCTGGTCCTCCTTAATTTCAGCAATGTGTTTAGGGGGTGGAGTGAAATGGGTAAATTTGCAAGGAACACGTTATAGTAGTTGAGAAAATCAAAAGAGGACCATGATTATGACACACCTTGTAACTTGGAGTATTTGTCACTGTCTTACCTATCATGTGCTTGAGTGTGCAGTTTCCTTTTTGGAACAGAGGTACAACATTTTTGAGCATCTGCCAGTGTCTGCCCTCCATGGTCCATTTACTAGGGAATGTACTATGAATATCCATAGACTATGAAGTACCACCAGTGCAGTTTCAATGTCCTCAGACATCTCTGGCACTATAATGCTGAGTTAACAGTCTGGGAAACATCCATTTTCTTTGAGAAATTAAAAAGGTTAAGTGGCAGGAAGGGCATTTCTTAGTGTAGTTTGTATACTTCTATTGAACATCAATTTGGATTAGAGGCTATTGCTCATTATTTAGAAGATGTTAATGGGTTACAAAGTATATTGAATATTGTTAGCTTTAATTTGAATAATAATTGTTTTTCTTTTGATGAATAGAGAACAGCAACAGTCATCCTTCTGCACAAAGGTGGACCATCTACAGACCCTGGAAACTACAGACCCATAAGTCTCACTAGTATTATATATAAAGCCATGAAAAAAATTATCATGGAGATGATCAGTAGTGACATAGTTAAACTCCAGACACCAGACCCAACCCAGTTTGTTTTTGTCAAGGACAGATCATGCCTACGCAACCTGGTGGACTTCTTTAAGAAGATCACCAAAGCAAAATAGAGAAAAGACCAGACCTCGAAGTGCTGTTTGCCAAATCGCGGTACAGTGAAGATTGGAATATTTGCCCTTTCCTCACTGTAGTCCGATCTCGGAGCTGATATATATATTTAGCAGAGGGTAATAGCAAGTTCGAGGTCCAGTCTTTTTGCTGTTTTACTGTTTGATATTTTTTCCATTCGGTCTTCTGATATAGATCCATTGTGTGTGTGTGTGTGTGTGTGTGTGTGTGTGTGTGTGTGTGTGTGTGTGTGTGTGTGTGTGTATGTGCATTCATTTTGTAGTAGACTATGTGCTTGTGTCTTTAAATGATATAGAGTTTGTGATTACATTGGTTAATTAATTGATTGGTAAATGAAATAATTTAGTTAAAGAGTTTTATATATAATGCCTTGTTCAACTGTTTTAAAATTTTTTAAACCCTGAAGGCATAAGCTGAGGCTCTAGTTCAGAGTTATATGCTCATTGTCCTAAAATAAAGCTGCTTCCATGTGCCAAGTGGTGCTTTCGTAAACTGGAGTGCAGTGAAGCTGTTATTTGGCACAGGTGACGAAATGTGTGTGTGCGTAAGACTGGGCAACATACACATTCAAAATGTATTCTTAATGACTGCATTTTACCAGTACTGGAAGCTTCCTTACTAAACCAACATTCTTTCTGGTATATGTCTTAACTATACCCTGAACATAGTAACTAGGCATCCTTAAAATGCTAACAAAAATAATAAAAGCAAGGAGACCACCACTGAAACTGGTAGTATTTAATGTAAAAAATATTAAAGGCCACTGACTGCTTTCATCTTACTGTTAAAAGATTTCATCAGAATAAATACAAGTGAAGCCACATCCATTAAATAAAACCAACCCATCAACAGGAATAGAATGACATGAATTAATGAATTCCATGCTGATAAGTCAATCCAATCGACTGTTTCTTACAGGGAAAGTTTGGAGTTTGTGACTGACTTGGTTATAATGATGATACTGATGGGTTTTTTAGATCAACCCTGAATTCAACATTCATAGAGACCAGTAAACTGACATCCTGGCACAAACTATGCCATGAGAATGGTAACATGGCTTGTTGCCTGTAGTGGTCCAGTGTTTGAACATGGCTACCAACTTATGCACTGACCTTCATTCCTGATACAATCCATTGCTGGATATCTCCCTTTACACCACAGCTTCAAGTGTGAACTGGCTTCAGTGGAAGAGTCTTTTCTGAATATAGTCTATTAGGCATCATTTAAGACATCCCCAGACTGGTACTTTTTAAATAACTTTTTTAAGTTTGGCCACACAGTGACCAGGGATGGGGAGGTCTCCAGCATCTGGTTCCTCCTGTAAAATTAGAAACGTTGTCCAATAATCTAAGGTTTAGAAGCCAAATGTTCCCACAAAAATGTAACTCTGTAAAGGTTAAAACTGCTTTTCCAGGTTTCTTAGGCTTCTGAGTAAGATATAGTCCTCTCCCCTCTATCCACTTGGGAAAATGCATACATGTTTCTCTACATAAATATAATTTCTCTGGAGGTGTCATTCAATCCTCAAAGAATATATTATGCAGTCATTTGTTGCACTGTCAAATGCAACAGTCTTTGCAATACAACGCCATTTCTCAGTGGTTAGCCTTGCAGTAATATAGTGTTTATTTTTCCATTATAAACACCAATAAACATCAGTGGTTCAGCACAAGGCACAGAATTGTGTTCATTTAGCTACTGACTTTACTCAGCTGCACACAAACAGGGGAAAAACCCACTCTACATCCATGTCAGTCCAAGGACAAGATAATTATATCCATAAAAAGGAATAACTATTACTACACCACGTCCCCCAGCTAGCCAGCACTCATATTTTATTTAGTTATGTTGTGTAGTGTTCTTCATTTACAGATTGCTTATATTTTGGTTTTGATGCTTAGGAATTCATCATATGCCATTCATTCTCTTCGGATGGCAGGCTCTGTCCTACCATATTTTTCTTTCTTTGGGGTACCTTTATGCTTATCTGAATTAGATGACACTCCATATCATGGTGTCTGGTCTGCATATTTTTCATTTTCATTATATGATCTTGTTTATTAGTTTCCTAACCAGAATTACATTGGAAGAAAGGAATAGCGACGTCGACTCCTCCATATTTTTCATTCATCTACTGTTAGTATTCCAGACTAGTACACTAGGTATCACATTCTCATGTTTCAGTATCAGAAATAATACTAAATGCCTGTTGGAGAATATTTTTAGTATTTATATTTTGAAGAGAATGACAAATGACTAAAATGTATGCACATCCGTACCAAAAATATTATTTATCATCACTGAAAATATCATGAAGAAACAAGCATTGTACTTATTTTTTTTTTTGTTTCACACATCTTGCCCAAGCCCATCCCAAAATTTACTCAAGCAAATGTTAGCATATTTAATAATAAAACTGATCAATATGAAGCCTGGGCAGCTTGTGAAAGTCCCCACTATGTTTGTCAGTCTGAAATCCTGGATAAAACCATCTACTACTGGACCAGTATTCCTGAGGGAGAAATATATTCCAAATCAGACATCAGGGTTCACGGGTTTGGCTCTGCCAGTTAATACCAGTAATTGGAAATATCATCCCACAGGACTAGTAGGTCAGATTCTCTTAGATGACCATGACAAATGTTTTCAGAGGTTCCATTATGTTCCCACTTCATCTGCTCCTTAACACCTGTCTCAAATCTTTTTGGAAAGTGTTCTCTGGATATCAAACCATAATGTTACACATCAACAGGATGTCAAGCTCTTATTGTTTGAAGTCAGTGATAAACAACTGGAACACTTTATTAATGGCATCGCCCATTGTCTGGCTGTTCATCCACTTACCAGGTTAAATGAAAATACTGGATGATAGATCCTTGTTGCATGGCTGATAACTAGCATCCCAGATAAATGTACTGCTTTTCATATGCGCTACAGGAACATCAGTGATTATTACTTTATTATCACTTACTAGTCTTTCAAATAAAAATCAACCCCAACCCTATTCTTATAATAGGCAGGCCCATTTCAACTTTAAGTTGATATAACTGGTTACCATGATCTCTATAACTGACCACTCCTCAGTATATTTAAAAGATAATGATGAAGATAGTTTGGCTACTCTCCAGGATAGTCACTTTCCTGTTACCAGGAGGAAGATCCTCTGTCTCAACAATGTTTTTAAGGTATAAATGAGTATCAGGAATTATACCTAGAGAGTTTGAAACAATTTAAGGATCCTAAAATTAAAAGTTAGTCCAAAGAGCAAATGCATCTGTGTGATATGGAAATAGTTACTGATAAATCCATTTACTACAGGCAAAAATATTTTATAGTTTTGGCACTCCAACCATTTCTGGGGTAGATTAATTAAACTCTGCTTAACTCCTCAGATGCTTACTTGAGGATATTTCTAATACATAAATAATCTGACCCTTAGCACTTGGTGTGGCTAACCTTCCTGTAACTTTTTAACAGCCCGTGATGTTACCTGGCCCCATATGTGGGATTCACTTCTGAAATACGACTGTGACAAATTAAATTCCATAAACGAAATTTAAAATTATTTCATCTAAAAAAGGTCTGGAGCTACTCGTTGCAAACCAGAAAATGTGGTTCACCAAATAATCAGTTTCAGTCCCAGTTTCTCAAAATGATAGTATCTGCCATTTCTAAACTACTTGATCTGATTTTAACCATTCTGCTGTTAACTGTGATAAGCCCCTCACTGGAAACCATAGTAATATGGTCTGCCTAAGGTTGCCCAACAATCACCAATCACCATGAGATCCATTTTCAGCAATACTGTCCTGATCTAGGTCTTGGAGAAACAAGCTTCCAAATATAATGTCCTGTCATGGCACACCCATGGATTCAGGAGGGGTTGAAGAAATATGATTACTCTGGTTTTGCTATGGACGCACTGTATTTGAATGTGTGCAAACAAGAATTAACAGGAGCTCTTTTTATGGATGTGACGGCAAGCATTTGATGGAGACAAACTCTGGTAAAGATCTAATAAAGTGTTTTGCTCATTATCTCTTAGAGCGAGCACCTGCTGTTCAATTAATGATATTTGTTCTAGAGTTGATAATCTTCTAGCAGGAGTATCATAAAAGTCAATCTCCAACACCCTCCTTTTTTTGTATTTTACTAACAGTCATGCAATAAATAGCTCACTGCATGAAATAGACCTCCAGTTTGAATTTCTGCAGACTTAAAATATGTTTTGGTCCTACAAACACTGTTAACAATAATAAAATGCAGGTCATGGTATTTGGTACACCTCAGAGGTTGTATTCTCCTGACTCTTGGATCTGTCTGTCTGTCCCTGTTGCCCACATTCGGTACTTAAATAACTGGTAGTCTAGATGGATCCTACCTTTAGTTTCTCTAATCACTTATGTTTGATCACTTGTTCCACTACATTTTCTCGAGTTGCTTCTAATTAAAGCTTCAGAAGGATGAAACAAACCAGGTGAAGCTTTAAGCAAATGCAAAACAAAGAAAAATTAGTTTTTCCAGTGGGGCAAGGCCCTTTTCACCATTAATGTAAGGAGTTTGCCCCTGCATGTCTTACTTAAATATACTAACTCCATAGTTACACAACTGTGAGAAAATTGCAAAGCACCAAAATCTTTGAATACTTGTCAGCACATTAATACAAACTACTTTGTTGGTAATATTCAATAGAAAACAGCAACCACAAATTTACAGCTGTAACAACATGTTGAAGTGTGTGAAAGTGTTGCTAACTCATCTAGTCTACACCTGATCCAGGAAATGGAAATACTAGATCAGTACCTAAAAATTAACTCAGCTTAAATTTACCTGTAAGGTCACAAAAGTCTTTGAATTTTAAGAATGAACCCCTTTTGGGAATAAATGCTGTTCTCCAGATTAGAATATATCCTACCCTTTGTTACGCTGGGCTCTGATGATAATAGTAACTCTTACATATTACCTTAAATAAAATCTGTAATTTCATTATACTATCTGTCTCAAAGGAAAACCTTTGCCAAGCATAAAAAGACACACTGTAATACTTTGAACAACCTACCTCCTTATTAAATTCCCATGTGCATCTGCTAGCAAGCAAAATGAACAGCCATAATGTGATGGTTCTGTGTACTGGAAATGTTTAAAGTGTATGAGAGGTATGTACTTTAAAATGACACATACATATGACATGTATATATTTATTGATTAGGAGTACTTTAGGCAGTTACTGACTTCATGAGTGTAGAAACATGAATTACTTTTGTGATTTTTATACGTCTCAAATACATCCTAAGTGCATGTGCTTTCACAATTTATTATGAATTGTGAAGTCTTGAGTATTCATATGCCACACTGTACTCCATTTATATATGTCATAGTTACTTCTAATGTGTATAGTATGTTGGGATGCAGACAAATATACAATCATTAAAAACATAGACCACAAAGATATCCCTTGTTGTGCGAGAGATAGTCACATGGCAGCATCTTAAGTCAAAAAGCACATTTTCCTGCATGTGATGTGCATAATCATATGGAAACCATAGCAAACTATAAATCTGCCTCTTGTAGTCATAACTGAAGACATACATATGGTAATGCTCATCAGTATAAGTGCATCAGTCTCTGGGACACAAATGCCATATGTACATCCCAATTAGTCATCAGTGACTTAGAAACGTTCTGCATGTTTGACACAGAGTAAAGCATAACAGACATGAACACTACAAATTATATGGCAGACTCAGCTGTACACATATTTGTGAACATCACACAGAATGCATGGTGCACGTATCTGCCCTCATCATATGGTATGATTTGATCCTGGATGCACTTTGCTTTTACCTGCATGACATGTTAGTTAACCTGACTGTATAGCCATTATATCAAAGAACTAATTGTAATCATGTACAGTGTGATACATGTTTCAGTGGTGCATACAGTGGCCCACTGCATCCCCAGCACATCACTTGACATGTTCTGGGTGTGTACACTATGCTGTATGGTTGACATGCAGACCTATTTTGTACCCTGGAAACCAGAAGACAAAGTGAAGACATGTATACCATGCTGAATCCCATAACATTGCAAAATCAGTCTTGTAACTTAATAAGTACATCCTATATGCTATGCTTGTGAAATGTGCTCACATATACACTATACAGCTGAAATATATATATTTGTGCTATATTAACAATGTCTACATCCATGACTAACAATGGATATCTATCAATAGCTGCCTGCTGGGAATGTGTACATGTGCATATGCTCCTGAAGGCATTATTGAGTAAAATACTTAACCTAGTGTGAAATTATCTATAATAACACTGTAGTACTTGACAATTATGTCCTGCCTTGTATGAGATAAGCAGGAAACATAGCTCCTAGTAGATTGTATTAAGACCTATGAGAAGTAACTGTATGGGGGCATTCCTCAAAATTATCTGACCATAGGTGTAGGATATAATTTTAACACATGAGGTAGGAATACCCTACACAGGAAAACAATGAATCAAGATGTGGAGCAAATGTGGCAGAACAGGCAGCCAGCTTCTGCAAAGAATACAGCAAAGGGAGGCCACCAAACCACAGCAGCCACTGAATACATATAATTATGCACATATGTATACATTCTAAATGTTACATAATTTCCCATGTTCAGATAACCGTGTTAAGGTTTACAATGGTCCTTCAATTTGGTCTTTATAACTGATGCGCTGAGCAGAGTCCAAAACTGAAATCAGTTCAAGGAGCAGAAGACATTCCTAGCAAGGTATGTACATAGCTGCATGTCTATCAGCATATTAACATGCAACTATCTTAGCAACCATTTTTGAAGATGTGTGTTATGTACTGCACAGAAGTGTACATTTTTAATCTTTAGTCATTATCCATTATGGTACTTAACCCTAACACAACAACAGTTGGAAATATAATTTATAAACAACTAGTACAGCCATAAGAGTTTTCCAAATAAAATAGATAAAATAATCCATTATGACTATAAATTGAGTTTGGTGTTAGGTATTCAGAGTACTCCTCCCATATACATGGTATTTAAGTGCCCCCCCAGAAGGAAGCTTCAGTTATGGAAGCCTATATCAAGGAAATGATGAGATTCCAAATGTCTGATGACACGTACTCAGTGAATGCATACTCGAGATCTCCAGACATGTATGAGGAATACCTTGCATCCCCTATCTGATGATATGGTTAGTTTAGTCTGGGCAAAGGGCAGCATAACATACGACATACAGACTGTAGGGCACGGGAGATCAAAAGCAAGACATCACAAACTAATCTTATCTCAAGAGATAGGGTGTGCAGATGACTCATGATGTGGTAATAAAAACTTACCTTGAGATAACCAGTCGAACACTTACTGCAGAGTTCTGCACTCACTGCGACTGGGCAAATTAAGCATCTAAAAAGCTGTAGGTAAAGAACTTTATAACAAACTTAATTCCTATGCAGACAGCAACATCTGCTAGCTATTCACCTCATAAAAGTAAGGAGAAGAAGAAAAGATGCCCAAGAAGGATGGACAGTGGCACATAATTAGTCTTTGTTGGTTGAGCTTATGACAACTAGGGGTCATTCACTGAAAGATGGTATCCAAGCAGTCTTCTGAGGTAGTAAATATGACACATGCCCCTGGTGAAAGGTATGCCTGAATATTATGAACATAAAATTGTCTTTGAATACCTGTTCAGAGAATGACTTCTCTTAATAGTAGAACACATTATATTTGTCTTATAACAGAATCGCACCTTTAAGCTGTCTAGTCTTACATCTAAGTGCATAACATTCTAGGTCTTCTTCAAATCTCCATCCCATCACCCAACCTTACTCTTTCTCCACCTTGCCTTCTTAAAATTCCACCTTGGATTTGATCTCCACTATCTATTCAGTTAATCCATTCCATGGGTCCATGGCCTACTCTATGAAGTAGAAATTTTCCTATCCAGGGAATTGTTAGCTCCCAGAATCTGTTGCATGTGCCCTCTTTCCTCCACTTTGACCTTTGTGTTCAGGATGACCCTATTCATATTTCCATGACAATGACATAATGTTGAACACTCATATCATGTCCTACCCATATAACCAAAACTCCTAGTTTCTGTATATACCCTTTTCCCACATCAAACACACGTTTCTAGTGGCTTTCCTGTGGACTTCTGATGCTCCTCCCTGTGTATGGCCCCCATAAGTCACACAGTATGCAAGGTATGGCCTGACCATGATGTGGGAAGGGGAATCATTACCTCTTTGCTTCTGAACTGTACCCATTATGGACATACCCCAGCATTCTCTTTGCTTCTGCTGCACTCATACTTCAATCCTAATGGTTCAATCTAGACATGATCAAAACCCCAAAATCTTTTCTCCTCCTTGACAGCCTGTCAGTTGTCTGAGCACCCTTTCAGGCAGTGCTGATACCACAAAGTAAATTTGTTAATTGCCACTTTCGTTGACAATGGGGTTTTGCCCTTCACCCCACTGTTGTGCACTCATGGAGTTAATATGTATAAGTATGCAGGTGTGAATGCTCCCATATGTAGAGAGCGGGGGAGCCTGTTAGTCTCTGAAGAAAAGTAGTATGTGGTTTTTTGAAAGTTGCTTATGGTGAGTTATTTCCATGGCTTCAAAACTTGTTGAATGTTCCTTTAGCAGATGAGCAATTTCTCCTGCTGTGTTGTCATGTCTTGCCCTCCAGTTGATACTTCACACCAGGATTACTGCAACTCAAGCGGTGTAATTTGATTGATTTTTTTTTCTTTGTATTGGGATCCACCTGCTACCTTTCTGCCCACTTGATCAGCCTTTTGAAATCCTTCTTTAGACTCTTTTCCCTATCATCTGCTGCTACATTTTCCTCTGTGTCATCAGTGAAGAAGTTGTCTTTCTCTTTTGCCACCACATAAAATCATCACACCGAGGAATACTTGGTCTAGGACTGACTCATTTTGTACTTGATTATTGCACTTGACTCCCATTACACCTAACATTATCTAAGTCACTACATTTCTCTGGGTCCTTCCCTTGAACTAAGTAGCAATCCAATTCTTCAGTCTTTATCCTGCGTATAATCTCTGCAGTTTTCCTTGATGCTACCTGGGTAGGACTAAGTTACACATCTCAGTGAAGTCCAGATGAACTGAATATTTCAGATATTTATGTCAAGTTTAACTAAATCCAGTCATAAAATGGCATCACTGTTCAAATGAAACCTGTTTCTGCCATGTTGGTTGTTGTCATGGAGATTGTTGTCCTCTGGAAAACAACCAGCTATTCTCTAAGAACTCTGTTCATGAATTCCCCTAAGACTACTTTTAATCAAAGAGGCCTGTAGTTCTTTGGAATCTCCTGCTTTCTCAGTCCTTCTACAAAGATACCACTATTGTTGTCTTCCAGTCCATGGGGATATCAGCACTGGCAAATTATCTGCCTAAGTTCTAAATTTGGAAATTTACTATCCACCAGACAGATTCTTTTGGATATTGTAGGCAGCCCTTCTGGTCATATTGGCTTATCTTCCATTATGGTAACCACCTTCCATTCCACCTCATCACACTTTATTCTGGTGTCTGTCTTCTTATGTCTCCACTTTGTCCTTCTTCTCTCCAGCATGGCACCCTTTCTCCTTTCCTTCTTTAAGGCTTAAACAAAGAATTTGAATACCATTGCATTTTCCCTGTCTCCCATGATCTCCCTCCCATCTTTGCTCAGCCTGATAAAGTCTTTCTCTCTCTGTCTCCTTTCCTCCTTTCTGACTAACTCCTTCATCACCTTGCTTTTGACATGCTTCTTTTTCTGGCCTTATGTTTTCCTTTAAGTAGTGTGCCTCCTATATGTACAGAGCTTCCTCTGCCCTCACACATCGATGCCTGTACCTCTTTTAAGTCTTATATTTTGTCATAACTGTTAACATAATTTCCCTATTGTAATTCCAACACTCATAAGTGTGAGCCCTGGGATTATGAAGTAATCACTGTCAAAATGCAGGAGAACAGTAAATGTTGAACATCGCTGTTCTCATTTAAAATTGTTTTTTTGCAGACAGCTTGCCCCATGGCATCCCCAATGTCTGGACCCCAAAACTTATATAGATCAGCTCTGAGATTGCCATAACTCAGAGTAAGGGGAATACTCTGAGAAATGGCAATCTTGGACTTCTCCATCTTTCTCTCTCTCACTTATGAGCTGGAGGCAATTTCTAGAGTGACCCTGCAGACAGCCATCTCTATCTGCAGAGTTTACAAGGGAAAGGGGAGAAATGAAAATATGCTGCCAAGTATTTATTCCATATCGTGCATGCACACACTAACATCTATAGACAATTTAGAGTCCTCGATTCACCTACTGCATATCTTTACAATATGGTTGGAAACTGGAGTAACTAGACAAAATGTACACAAACAATGGGAAGACATGCAGACCCTGTAGAGAAAGCACACCAGCTGATAAAGCAAACCAGAGATTCTCTGACTTAATATATGTTATGTCTGTGGTTTTATTCATTCAGACTCAATATTCCTGGACTCAGATTAATGAATCCTGAAATATCAAACAGTTACTACACTGGAACCAGTATGAGTACCTGCAATATTAGATGGAGTGCATGTGCTGAGCTTGCACTTCCCACAGTATTTAGTAGCAAGTTGTACAATCTCAGTCCTGCTCCAAGATGGAACACTCGCAGTAGGAATTCCTCAACACTCTCCCTTGTAATGGACAGGCAAGCACTGGCCAGTCTTCTTTGGCTGCTTCTTCCAGTGCCCAGGCTACTAATAAAACTGGGGTCATCTCAGGCACACTTAGGGCCAGAGTATCCCAGCCCTTGAGCAAGCAACCCCCAAACTCAGGTCTATATTAGATGATCGAACTTCCAAATGTCCGACTGTCATATGGTCGACACCATATGATCGAACTTTTAAAAGTTGGAACACCTAATAAAAAAAAATAAACAACACAAATAACCTACCTGAACATTTTAAGCAGGGGGGCAAGCCCCTGCACCCCACAACCCCCGCTTTTTAAATATACCAACCCTGAGATCGCACTACAGTGCAGAAAGGGGAAATCTTTCCATTCTGCGCTGTACGGAGATCTCCATTAAAACATTCAAACTTTCAAATGTTCGATCATATGGTGTTGACCATATGAAACTCAAACTTTTGAAAGTTCAATCAACTAATATAAACCCCCAAACTCAACTTTAACCTTTTCCTTCTTACTCCAAAACCCTACATTATCATCATCATCATTGTATTTTTACCTTTCGACTTAATATAAAGCATATAGTGCTGTGATCACTTTTAGGTAAAGGTACTTTCTCCTAGACATCTCTGACTTCCTCCACCATAATGATGACTACATCTAAAACTCCGTACTTCCTGCCAGACTAGGTTGAACCTCTCATGGTGCAAGAGTTTGTTAAGCTCATGCTCCCTTTCTACACTTAAGCCTAGAATCTCCTAGTCTACTTTTGGAGATTTAAGTGTCTGCAAGAATAACCCTCTTCACCATATCCACTCTTTTATTATCTACCCAGTGTTTCTTTATCTGCCCATGACATATCGGGTCTACTTCAAAACACTGAATTACTATAACATTGAACCACAAAACATTGAGACCATAGCATCGAAAATTCAGAACACTGAAAAATTAGAACATCAAACTTACATAAAGATGAAAATTTAAATAATTGATTCTTATACCATCGAAAGTGTTACATGTTTATGGTTTAAAGTGTTAATTTTATGGTATCACTTTAAGAAGTTGCAATATGTAGTAAATAAACATGGCAGATGATATGTTTTGCAGTTTAAGAGAAGTTCTCAGGTTGTGTAGTAAAAGTTTATCAGATAACAGTTAAACATTGCTGTGTTTGAGTGATGGATTTATTATTTTGAAAGAATTTATATTAATGTTGTGGAAAGTGATGGGATAAGTGAGTAGGGGAGTACGTTTTTATTTTGGCTGTATGTATGTGTTGTCAGCAAAAGAGAGGAGATTGTAATAAAGTGGGGAATGTTTAATTTACCTTGTCTCCACTGTAGTGCAATCTTGGAGTTGGTATATTTAATGGGGGGTATAGGGGGGCTTGCCCCCCCCCCACAGAAACATTGAAGCAAGTGTGTCTGTCGGTCCAGTTATGTTTAAAGTGGAAGGGGTATTATTAATTTGTGCACTGTAATATTCAATGTTATGGGATGCAATGATTTAAATTTTCATTGTTATGTAATTTTGATGTTCTAACTTTTCAGTGTTCTGAATTTTTGATGTTATGGTCTCAGTGTTTTGTGGTTCAATGTTATAGTAATTCAATGTTTTGAAGTAGACCCAACATATCAGGGTGCCTATATCTTGTACAGATTCATAAGCACTCCCTTCTTCCCCTACCTTAACAGCCTGTGCACATAACCTTAGGTTGTGACCCTGCCAGCATGCTCTGCTATCTTAATGGAGTGGTTTTCCTTCTCTCTGACCTCAAATTTGATTTCATCCTTTTTATGGATGACAGTCACCCTTATATATCTCTCACTTCCTCTGTTATTCCTTATACATAATGTTAACAAACAAAAAATAAAATAACAATCATATATTTCTTCAGATGTTAAAGGATTAAAATCTAAAATAATGCACAGTATATATCATTCCAAATCTTGTGCAATGACTGGAAATCATAGGTTAGAGTAAAAAAAAAGTCTATGAATCTAAATTATTGTACAAACAATTCTGCATGTTGCCAGAATATGAAGTGCAAACTAACAGATGCAAATACCTGTCAATCAACAATACAAAATGAAAACCAACACATCCTTGATGTATGACTAATTAAATAAAGAAATACAATTAATATAATATGCCTTAAAATGTACTTTAAATTTTATAAACTAATTATAACTGAAGAATTAAATCTGTAATGTCATTCCTTTGTTCATTCTTCCATTCATCCATGTATGCATTCTTTTATTCATTCATGTGTTCTTCAGTACCCCTTTTATCCAGTTCAAGGTCATGGAGAAGTCAGAGTCTAAAACCGGCATACCTCGAGTGATAGCACTGGAGGAAGACATTACTACAGATGTCCAACCATCAGGTTTCTAAGGCTGTCTCAAGTTGGGTGTGATGTTGTGGTGTGTTGTTAGCTGTACCAGGAAAAGTAAGCCAGTGCATGTGTGGCATATGCCAGCATGGCTGGATGAAGTTTTGTAAATAGTCTTGTGTCATTTGACTGTCACATTGATTTATACAGTGGCTTGTATTAAAAATGTATGTCTAACAGTTGCTTATGTTAAAAATGCTGCAACAGCATCTTAACAGAGTTCTAAATGTGTATTGTGCCAGAGTCAGGTGACAAGATGATAAGCTGAGATAACTAGCTGAAGGACGGAGCTCTGGCAGCAGCAGTTTGTTGTTTGTTTTTGCTTTTCTTTGGAATCTGATATAAAAGATTTATGTCAGTTATCACAGTTCAGTAGTTGTTAGTTGTACAGTTCAGTGTGTGTGGAGTATCTCATCTTGCCTTGTGGAAGTGAACATCTCAATTGTACTTCCTGCCTTGCAATATTAAATGAGTTAGCTATTGACAGTTTATCTTTAGTTTAGTTAGGAAAAGTACCGTGAGATTAGGTTAGTATTATTTCTTTTTCTGCATATGAGATTCTATCCATAATTAAATAATGTTATACCTTTTCATTATGGCTGGTCTTTTAGTGAATACATATAATATCTTGAGAGTACCTGTGCTTATTTCAGTGTCACCGTGGCCACTCCGAACAGCCTTACTGCTTTGGTCACACTATACCATTCATATCAGTATTAATTTGACACAGTATAATTGGTTACCCCTTGTAAGAGCCTTAGAGTATTTGGCTGGTGACGGCTATCCTGGAATCTGGAGAGTGGGGACACAGCTGGTGAATCTGTGTCAGCCTTTCCCAGGTGTGTGTGTGTGTGTGTGTGTGTGTGTGTGTGTGTGTGTGTGTGTGTGTGTGTGTGTGTGTGTGTGTGTGTGTGTGTGTGCGTGTGTGTGTGAAAAATCAGATATTCAAGTGCATGTGCCAGATATGTGAAACTTGAACAGAGTGCTCCAAGGTGGGTCTTGTTTGGGATCGAGACAGACAGAAAGTCTAGTCCCAGTGGAGCGTGTTCCCTGTGTGCTCTTAGGGGAAATTGTGTTTGATGCAGAGAGCTGCATTTGAAATACTGTGTAAATCCATTCCTGTGTTCTTAGTGACTACCTCTCACTGGTGTTGGTGGTGAGGATCGGGGCTCATTGATTACTGGTTTAGGGTAAAGAGGAGCTGTCACAGTGGATATGCAGAATATGTGTGTGTTCAGCAGGATAAACAATTTTACTACATTTTAACACTGTTTCTGCAGTGCTCTAGATTGTTAGTGCTCACCGTGTCCTGCAGTTATTCACAGTTCTTCCTCTTAGGTGATGTTTTAATCTGTGGATAACAGATAGGCTGTGTTTGTACTCAAAAATATACTTGGTTCACATCACTGCATGGCTCTGTTTCAGCGTTATCTTTGACATCATTTTGTGGGTATCCTTTAGCCACAGGGAAGCTTGGCATTGTGGGAAGATTGTCACAAGCTCCATATTCATGGATGTAAAATCTTATTCATTTCTTCCTGTTATAACCAGTCCTGACCATGCACTTGCTGTGGTGATTGCACCCTGAATTGCTGGGCCAGTGGGAGAGCATTCTAGAATTTCAAAGCGTAATGAATCACAGATGAAAATCTATAGACCAGAATCGTGATAACTGAAGAATCAAGAACTAGAAACTACAATTCTGGAAGCTGAATGTGAGAAATTCACACAAGCTGAGTTTCTTTGGTTTTGCAAGGTGATGAGTTAAGAATGATTATTCTGGGTTCAAGCTTTGCTATACACCCCTGACATGGAGGCTAACTCATTTCTGAGGTCACATGACCCTTATGAGAGAGTACTGGGTACGGGTTAACAACCTTCTGTGTCAGCATAACACCAGTCTATGATGTGTTGCTTTTTCTGGGCTGATATTCAAGATGGTATTACAAATATTTAAATGTCAGCATTGTGCTTATTGGCATTTATATCTCAAAACTCTACAGTTTGAGTCACTGTTATCTGTGCTACTATGGTGCTCATACCCAGTGATAAGTATTAATATTGTTTTACTATAATCCTTTAGTTAAGCGCTTTCTTCCAAAACTTTCTGACTTCATCAGAACTGAGAGACCTGACTGCCCCTGCTCCTTTACAGAAAGTCAATTGGTTATGTTGTGATGTTGATTTTCTATAAAGGAGTAGGGATAGCCTAAGTCCAAAGGTTTTAGTTAAAATGGCTTAACTAATGGATTATATTAAAACTTTTTTAACTCCTAGTGTGTTATGCTTCATTTTTCTCTGATTGTCTGATACACTGTTTCATTTGGTTACTAGTTTTCCAGTGTACTCTTAGAGTATTTGGGTTAATATTGTTTTCTCAGTTTGTTTACAGTCTGGTACCTCCTACAACTCTCTTTTTTACTAATGCAAAAAACAGAAAGGGAAAATCATCTGTGCATATCTCCACATTTTTTAATATGATGCATGGTTGCTTTTATTGCTGTTTGTGAACTTATATCTGAGACTTCTGAGCAACACTGAGGATTCTGTGTCTGTCAATTCATGACAACATTTTTTAAGCCCTTAAACTGCAACTCGTCTGGGTTTAGGGTAATTTTTCCTGAGTATCTAAGTTACCTTTCTTATTGAAACATTTCAGCATTTAAACTATGCTTTTTTCACTTAGGAGCATTTGAATGTTTCAGTTTCTCAACTGGGACCTGCATGATATGACTTGAAGGGGTAACAAAATGTAACAAATGTATGTCATTGCTCAGACCAATTTCTACCATATAATTACCCATTTTAGTATATAATTATACTTTTTAACTTACTCACATTATCTGTTTGATGCGACAATATACACATCTAAACACACACACACACACACACACACACACACACACACACACACACACACAGACACACACACACACACACACACACACACACACACACACACACACACACACACACACGCACACACGCACACACGCACACATGCACATACACACGCTCACATGTATGCATACACACATATACATGCATTTGTGTGAGTGTGGGTTTGTGATGTATACATGGTTATACAGACATAGTGCAGTAATATTCTGTTACGTTGTTGTTCAACATGAGTGAAATCAAATTTATTCCTTATGATTAAAGTTAGACTCACAAGTTCAACATCTCTCATACACATACCATTTAGAAGCAGCTAATATAATGAACTCAGTAAATGTAAAATGAAGGTTGGTTCTAATACAGGTGCCACAGCTATGATGACTGTGGCAAGAAAAATATTGCATTAAATAAATGGGTTTTAAGAACTGTAAAATGGTGCCTTCGTAAGTAACAGGGCAGTGGATTTTGTAGAATGAAGGTCTGGGAAGCAAAAGCTTGATGATCGGATGTTTCTAGTTGCAACTGTGGAGCTATTAATATCCCCCAGCATTTAAGCAGAATGTAGGAACTAGCCCATACAAGATCAAAAGCTCCTTCAAAAAATCTTGTGCTGAATCCTGCAGGTAACTGGGAGCTAGTGCAATCCTCACAAAACTAATGCTAGACGATCAAACCTTAAATAAACATTTATGGATCTTACTACAGAGTTCTGCACCAGGTAAAGAATTCTGATACCTGTGTAAACCCTAAGAAAAGACCATTTAATTATCCAGCTCAGCAGAAATCAATGTATGGACAATCAGTGCAAGATCATCTGATGGCAAAAGCTATTTCATCCAAATTATATTTACTTGATGAAAGCTAGATATTTTACCTAAACTGACAACTGTTAGTTAAGTGTCAGGTGGTCATCACTCCAAGATTATTCATCTTAGAAACAAGTCCAACATTTTGATAAGGCTAATATTAGAAAATGCTGAGAAACAAAGCATTAAATATATTGAGATCCAAATGGTTGTCCCATATTCTGTTCACAATGGATTTCTGACATTTTCTGACAATGACAGGGCTGCAACTTACTCCAGAGTAAAAGGGAAAGTTTAAAAGATTATTATCAGCATGCATGTAATGACGTAGACCATTTTTCCAAATAACATCCCCAAATGCAATATACATATATGTACTGCAAGTAACACTATTCCAAAATGTAGCTGTAAAGGATTTTGCATGCTTCACAAGGAATGTACACCCATTCCTAAACTCCGCAGGCATGCATCAAAAATACATGAACTGATTTTCATTAAAAGTCTGCCTGTAAACACAAAATGTGAAATGATATATTAAGTTTAAATCTATGTATAAAGCCAAATGCTGAGGAAAATTGATTTGTATTTGTTATTTACCTGAAAACTCCTCTTCCATAGATGTCTGGAAAAAAAGTTATACATCTTTAATGATCATGGTGCTATTATTTGTTTTATCAAACATCATGATGGGTAGACACTTTTTGCTGGTTCTGAAAGACTACTGTAAAATATTGTTACTTAATCAAAGTTTTATAGACTGATTTAAATCATAATTTTCTAAATAATAATCATGACCAAAGACCAGGTGACCCACAGTATTCATTTTAAAGTTACACAGTTATTACATTACATCATGCCATAACTTCGAATTTAATATGACCTTTTGTTTAAAGATTTTTTCAACAAACCATTACCACTTTCAAGTTAATTTCTACATCTTAGTCTGGCTTATTTGTATAGATTGGAAATAAAAGGCTTACTTTGTCTGGATGCATAAGCTGCAAGAAGAAAATCTGTAAAAATACAAAAGGTGTTTAGCACCTGATACGAGTTAGCATCATAATGAAGCTGTATTTTTGAGTAGTGGCCATCTTTCCCTTCCAGATGGTTCTACCATGTCTTACATTCATTCCTACATACTGTGAAAGTATAATTACAATTTTTACTAGTGATGCCATCAAAATAAATAATATCTTAGACTGTAGATAAAATTAGCTGGATTATTAAAAAAGTATTAATATTTTGCTTGAAGCAAAACTTTTAATTTGGAACTCCAACAAAAAAAAAAACTCTGTCTCTTTAACTTATTCTACATTTAGTCTGGTTTAAAATAATTACCAAAGTAACCCCAAAAAATTAAATCCAGGTTACCATGTGTACTAATTTCTTAATATATTCTTTAAAACAGCATTTAAAATATTTCCAGTAATAAATGTGGTTCATATTTTGAAATTCATAGCTTTAAAAAAAAAGAACAGTTTGATAGTTGGCAAGGTGGCCATTTTTAAAATGAGAGATTAACTGGAAATTATCGTTTTGACGCAATCAGTGGATATAAATAGAAAATCAAAGATGTTAGGCAGCACGCAGCTGCAAGAGAATAAACTAAGGGCAAAAATCTGCACAATTAAAAAATCATGATAAATGTTAATTGGAATAGTTGTAGGATACCACCTGCTATTGAAAAGGCAGCTTCTGCCTCTATGACCTGTGCTGTCTACTTTTTAGATCCCATAGCTGTCAAAAGAAACTGTGGCATTTATTCGCTACTATGAAACAATGTCTTTGCCATTTGGTGGCTGTGGCATCAATCTCAGAATGAGGACTATAAGCTTCAAATCATTTCCACTTAACTTTCAAGCAAATAATACTCATATTGACAAAAATGTATTTTGTGACAACAGTATTAAATAAGGTGCCCAGCCTGAAATGCATTGAATTGATATATGACTCAGTTCTTATGGTTTAACTAGAATATTATAACATTAAAAATAATTTTGGTACACTTTGTTTGTTCTGTGACATAAACGATATTCTCTTCTGCATCAGTACCCAAAACAATATAAACAAATGAATAATGTTTAAAGAAATGTGGGACAGCCCAGGTATCTTTCCCTTTCCCAGCTGTTTAACAGTCCATGAATGGTCACAGATATTGGCCACAGTCAACCCTGGTTTAATCTGCTAAGAAATGCAAAGTATAGATGAAATAATTCAGCTGATAGTCTATTCCTTACTAGTGCATCTTCAGTACAAACTTGCCAACCACTGACTGATCCTGTAGCCAGTTTCAGTGAAAATCTGCATTTAAAGGGCTATAGACACTTGAAAGACACTTCCTGTCGGTGATGAGATAAAAGTGTGTCGTGTTACATGTCGCGCTCATCACTTGTTCCCTTTAATGCAGCACAGCCATATTCTTGTTCACTGTCTCATACCTGCTGCTTACAGCGCAGCTAGATGTCAGTCATGTATAAAACAAAAACATCAGAGATTCCTCCCTGTCTTCCCTTTTCACTATGAGTACCCTCTTGTTATCTGAACATCAGTCTGTGATTTCAATGTTAGCCTACCAACCTAAATGCATCAACAGCATTTCTAGTAATAGCAAGCACTCTATCACAACATCAGCAGTCCGTTTCCACTTCTGTCAAGACTACAACTCTTTCCTATGTATACTTTTCTTTTCAATTCAGTTTCTAATATATCTAGTTTTCTTCTGATTGCTTTATTATAATTTCTGCTGCAGTCTCTTTTCTCACCTCAGCCTAAGCACTGGACTCTCTTTTGTAATTACCAGCCTTCCTTCTTTTGTATTTACTGATTCCTTTAATTTTGGACTTCATCTTATTCACATCTTCTGACATCTATATTTCTACTAAGCTCATGCATGTTTTACATATATTTCTATGCATGGCTTGCATACTTACCCCAGTCACAAGCAGTATAAAGAATAAAGCAGGCCATACATGCAGCCTGCCAGTCATAACCATGGCTGTCTCACCTAGACCATTTTCCCATCTTTGTCTCACTGCACTTCATTTAATAACCCTGCCCTGTCTCATTTAGACCCTTTTCACATCAATGTCTCATTCCATTTCATTCATCCATCTACATACAAGTTGCTGAGTGCAAAGCAGGCTTTTACTCAATAGGGAAAACTTGTCTGACTCTTAAAGTTCTAAACTGCTATAAAATTTCCCTTATCAACATTTTGTCCATCTAGATTCCATTGTCAAACATGGTGTGGTTGTTTCATGCATCAAATGGGAGTCACCTGACATGTATTTTATTATAAGAAACTGACAAGAAACATGCCAACACACCTCACTAAATTCAGATTCCTTCTGTGTAACCCCTCTAAAAATATATGCACATCTGCACATATCTATGTATGTATGCCTGAGATCTGCACTCAAAGCATGAGCCCCAACAGCAGACTGAATGAGTCAAACACCATAAATACACAGCCACACAAACTGAGAGTGACATTAGAAGAACACACATCCCTGACTTAGATAGAGATAACTAGCTATATATATATATATATATATATATATATATATATATATATATATATAGATATATATATATATAGCTATATATATAGATATATATATCAATATATAGGTCTTAAGAATTTCATTGAAACTTGTTTGACTAAGGCTTGCGTGGTTGAGCCTGATTCATCAAAGCCTACTTTATCAAATGTTAGTAGCAGAGAAAGGAGAGCTTTCCCCCTTTGGGACTCCTTCCCAAGGTTCATTGATTCAAGTGCCATTGAGTAAGTCTCAGTGGTATGAGACTCAGTCAAACCCACCTCAATAATCTGTTACTCATTCATAAATATATATGTAAGTGTGTGTGTGTATATATATATATATATATATATATATATATATATATATATATATTTATATAGGTTTACTATCATTTAACCAAGGACCAGAATATTGCTTCCCAGAATCTTGACAAGATCAGATCAATAAACTAAAATGTCTGCACCCAGAAGGATAAAAAATATTGAATATCAAACTTCTCTTCCACTGCAGACCCACGAACCTGTGCTAACAGAGGACCTGCGGGGGGCAAATCGGAGAGTATCCATCCAAATGAAAAAAGCCAGTTAAGCACACTATATGCCACAAAACATGAAGTCCAAAAACAAATGTGAAACAAATGTCAAACCTGTCAACCTCAGATCTACAGAGGGAATATACCATACAATAAACACTCAAAAGGAAAGCATTACTTAGGCATATATGGTTACCTGTGCTAAAAAAACCAAGTCACTGAAAAGTTCTGCAGATGGTGCAAACCATTATTGTAAAGGAGCAGCCAGGAAAATGAAAAACAGAAATGGCTATGAACATTTTGATTTTAACAAGCACTTCCAGGTACCCAAGTCAGCAACATCAGAAAAAGAAGAAAAACTATAATAAATAAAAACAAAAACAACCCAAACAAAAGATAATCCCTCCATAATAATTCAAGAAGCCCTTTCCAAAATTTCACAAGAAATAGTCTAAAGGTCCATCCCTCACAATCTCAGACCTGGACAGAAATCTCCTACCTATAGTGACACAACAAAAATACCTAGGAATCACATTTGTCAAATGCCTTACATTAGACATCTGTAGAGGACACATAATAAGTCATGTTATGCCACAACTCAAGTGGCCTATAAATATTCAAGCCTAATTTCCCAAGCAGCTAGAAAACCACAGTAATACAGATGCTACTGCCTAAAATAATTTATCACCTATCAAATTTTATACTACATCCAGTTCTGATGCTATTGCCTGAAACAGAACACCGCCAAAGGACCGAGCACCAGTGCTGCACTCTTGAGTGTTTTCTCCTTTGGATGAGATGCCTACTAATATTGAACATGTTGTCTATTTGCCAGCCATTCACTGTTGTATATCACCACCACACCATTTTTAAGTAAGATAGGCAATTTTATTCTTTAAGGGCAGCAGGCACTGAATTCATAGATGAAGAACTGAAATTCAAAAGTTGTTTGCCAGCAACAACCTCTTCATTAGTTGCAGATCTCTTTAGTGTGGAATTATTGAGAATACTTTTACTTATGTAATGACTGTGCGTATTGACTGTTATTGATGGATTATAATGACAGTAGTTTGAGTGGCCTTTCATGGTTGAAATGTTCTGAAATGTGTGGCCTTGTCAAAACTACAAATAATTTAAAATGCACTCTAACAAGTCATGCTTGTTGGAGAGGTAGCCATAATTTAGTCCTCTTGTCTAACACTCATTCCATACACTAACCTCATTAACTAAAACCCAAACTCCCTAGACCATGAAATTGCATCTAATTTCAGCACCTTTTTTGCTGACTGCATAACCAACTATCCACAAACTTTCCCATCTTCTTTCCCTCTCATAGTCCTCCATCCACTGCTTTTCCCTCTAACACTCCACCATTAAAACCTATCGCCACCAGCAGCATAAAAAAACTCCTCCTTAAACTAAAGCCTTGCACCTACACTCCTGATACTCTGCCTCCATCCTTCCTTAAGATGGCTGCAGACAGCATTGCCTTCCCCATTTCCATTGTTATCAACAGGCCCATCCAAGAAGCCTATGCCCCCTCACTCTGGAAGAAAGCTTTTATCACCCCTCTCCACAAAAGTGGCAATAACACAGACACTACTAACTTCTGTCCTATAGCTATTCTCTCACCTCTTTCTAAAATCCTTGAAAAGTGCTTTCATCACCAACTCTTGCCATACCTAACACACAATCATCTTCTTACCCCTACACAACATAGTTTCAGGCCTGGGAACAGCACTATGTCACTTTTGTCCTTCTTTGACACCATTAATCATGCTCGTGACTCTGGGAAATCATATCCACCTTTTACTTAGATCTCTCCAAAACCTTTGACACTGTCTCACATTCTCCACTCTTATCTCAACTTTCCTCCCTCAGTTTCTCTCCTTCCTCCATAGCCTGGTTTATAAGCTAACTCTCCAACAGGCAACAAGCTGTTAAATGGAAAACTTTTACTTCATCCTTTCTCAACAATCCCTCCAGCGTCTCCCAAGACTATTCTCGGCCCCTTACTTTTCAATATCTTCATTAATAACTTTCAAAAATCCATAGATAATGCTACACTGATCCAGGAGTCTCTCCAAATGCCTTCAAAAAAACAAGCAGCCTTCTCCAGTACTGGAACTTGAATGCTAAACAACCACCTCACTCTCAATGCAAACAAAACAAAAATCATGATATTCTCCCCTTTGAGAAATGTTACCATTGACAAAAGCTCCTTTAAAATAAAAGGCCACAATAACACTCTAATCGATATTTTACCTTACACCAAACTACTTGGTGTCACTATTGATGAACATTTAAAATTTGATATCCACATCCAAAATAATATAAAAAAAAAAAACTAGGTCTACTGTACAGATAAAATCGCTATCTTAACTGCTTATACCAGACGTACTCTAGCCTCCTCCTACCTGCTCCCCTCTACTTACTTATCTCCAACTTAGCCTAAAAAACAAACTGGAAGCCTGCTATAACAAAGTCTGTAAATTTGCTACAGGGTCCAAATACTCTAACCGTCTCTGCCATTCCCTCCACTCCCTAAACAGGCTTAAGCTTCCTAATTTCCTGAAATTCATGCAACTCACCACTGCTCACAAACTCATATTCAAAACCTCGATCTGCCCCTTTCTTTCATCTGTCTTAATCCCTTACCTCCCCTTTCATACACTTAGATCTGAAAACCAAAACCTATTTAAAATCTATAAACCCCTTCACCCGCCTGGCCAATTACTATCACACTCCTTAGCTAAACTATGGAATTCTCTCCCCTCCCCCTCCGCTGTACTCAAAACCACTCTAATTTCAAAGTTCTCCTCCATTCTTACCTTACCTCAAACTGGAACAGTTCCTGCTCCCTTCCCACCTAAATTACACTGTTGTCTTTTTCAAACCTCCCTTCAATCTCATCTGCTATCACCTCTGATCACTAACATTATTGTTAGAATAAACACTAAACTTGTATAAACACTTTATGACTTGTATTTTTAATTATATTATCTGTATTACTTTTGACTTTATCTATATTGTTACATTTGTGTTTTTTTAAATGTATACTGCTTGATTTTGTATTTATATTTTAAATTGTATATTTATGCTTTTGTATACTGTATATTCCATACTTTACTTATGTTATAGTCTGTTAACTGCTTTTGGAGCTTTTCTCCCCAGGCCTCCACTGAAAATGGGCTCTGTTTGGCCCAGTGGACTTCATCGGTCATCAAACTCGAAATAAATAAATAAATAAATAAATAAAGGAAATAATATAATTTAATACAATCAAGAAGGAGAATCAAAGAACACATGCGTTCATGCAGGGTCCTAAAAATGTGCGCAGTGGGCCCATGTTTGAAAGGTGCCCTTAATCTGCCACCGGCCAGTTTCAAGGGCAGAGAAGGTTATTGTTGATAATGATGTCTATTTTCATTGTGAGACTGTATTGTTTTGCTTAGCAAATGGCTATGAGTGTTTGTGTTATAAAATTCAAAATAAAAGTTTTAAATTAAATCCAGGTATTTGTAATTATTTTAGATGTAAAGAAGAAAAAAGTATGCAGATCGACAGGTTTAGATAATGTTTTTGGTAGCTAGAGAGAGAGAGAGAGAGAGAGAGAGAGAGAGAGAGAGAGAGAGAGAGAGAGAGAGAGAGAGAGAGAGAGAGAGAGAGAGAGAGAGGGAGAGAGAAAGAGAGAGAGGGGGAGACAGAGGGAGAGGGAGAGAGAGAGAGAGAGAGAGAGAGGGAGAGAGAGAGAGAGAGAGAGAGAGAGAGAGAGAATGTGCCAACACTTATGCGAATTTGGTGTTGGCACAATGGGAAGGAGAATACGTACTGACTAGTAATGCCTATGATGCACATTTAATATATTATGGTAGGTTTGTGGATGATATTCTTTTGTTGTGGAAGGGTAGTGAAGCACAATTAAATGAATTCATCATGTATCTTGAAGGGACTACCAGCTACCTTAAATTTGTTATGCATTGGTCATTAACCAGTATAGATTTTCTGGATATTATGTTCCATAAGAATGGCTTGGGAGGGCTTGACACCAAGTGCTTTAAGAAGACATGCTGGAAGAATAATATATTGCATAAATCGTGTATGCACTCCTCACATATATTTAAAAATATTGTGAAAGGACAATAGTAATTGTCTAGTCTATTTAGCAACTTGCACAGAGTGCCAACGTTTTTATGTGGGCGAGACGATGTGTAAGTTTAAGGAAAGGATTTTGGAACATGTTGGGAATATCAGAAACAAAGTCCTTACAAATGTATTGGCAGTACATATGGCTAAAACAGGGCAGAATGTCTTCCATTTTAGAGTTTTACAACTGATTAAACCTGGTATGAGAAGAGGTAATGTGAATAATTACTTGGAGAATTTGGAAGTGAAATGGATTATAGCCCTGCAAGCACATAAAGTTCCAGGGCTTAATGCTAGTATTCCATTAAGGCCAGCTTTAATTAGTAGAAGGTGAACTTGATTTTTTAATTATGTGTGATTTTAACTTGTATAAGTGTTTTACTTTGAGTTGCTTTTTATATGGATCTGATGAAGCGGTAACCCCACGAAAGCGCTCATCATTTTGTAATAAAGAAGTGTTTTAGCACATTTTTTGGCTTTTTCTTAGCTTTATTGGTGTGCTCACATCTTGTTTTTAAGCCTGGATTTTTGTTGTTTGTGAGCCACCTTTGGCAGGAGTGTGCACTGTTTATTTCATTTTTTTTTTGTCAGAAAATATGTTCCCAGTTACCTCTTTATTCCCCATCACACACCAACATTTGCAATCCACCTGAGAAAAAATTCTTTAGAGTCAGCTTAGGGTATAAAAATCCCTATGAAAACACTTTCAAACAAAACTCTTGAATCTTCTAGATTTTGTTGCATATTTGGGAGTCCTATATAAATCCTCCCATGTTTCTTTGTGAATTGCTTATCCAATATATATTCCCAATCTTTTCTAACCTCCTCTGATGGCTTCTTATAATTATCATGCAGTATTTTATATCCCCTACTAATTAGTCATTTTTAACAGCAGCTTCTGTTCTAGATTCAACTAAAAACTCTGCCAGTGTTGGTCTTTCATTTAGGATCCCCCTATTCCTTTCTCTTTGCCTATACTCTGATATCAGTCATTGATAGGGAAGGTAGTCTCTAGCCTGCATTCCAAATGTATTTTTGGCCTTTACCCATTCTATTACCTTTCCTTCTGTAATTATTTGCCCTGAATACCTTGGCTACTTTGCCAGTTTTCTCCAGTAAATGCCAGCCCTCTCATGCCATTACTCTGTACTGCTAATTGCAATCATCCATATAGGCAAAATCTCCTGTCTCCATTCCCATGTTGGCTTAGTTCTTAGAATACTTTCTACTACTTTATGAATATAGTATTCTGTATGGTTATTGTTATTCTCCTTAAGGATCTGCATCCAAGATCCCAGTCTCTCCTTATTTCTTGAGCTCCCCCCTCCCATTCCATCATTATCCCTTTCCATTATAGATTTCAGCTTGTGCTATGAATAGGAGCCTTAACTGGTAGCTATAAAATACCCCTCCAGCTCAGGTAATCCAAAACTGCCAAGTTCTATTGGAAAAAACTATTTATCCCACTTGACTGTTTTTCCCTCTCCTCCCAGATAAAATCCTTCAACTTTTTGTTAATTCCTATCCACAACTTCTCCTCTGTTTGATAAAAATATGCCTGGCCTGTGTATGCAACTAAAGGGACCAAAATTACTTTCACTGTATCTTGCTATCCATATCTATAAAACAGAGCTTCAGTTTCTCAGTTTTTGTATTATCTTTTCTTTAGTGTCGTCTCACATATCCTTAGCTGCCATAACAGAATCCATTTTAACCCATACTCCTAAGTGTTTCATTTTGTCTTGTCTCCATAAATATGGGTATTGCTGAACCAATTTGTGTGTGGGTACATAATTTACAGCTATTGCCTTTGTTTTATCTTCATTAATTTTGTATCCTGAAAGGACTTGAAACTGTCTCAGAATGTTCCACAATATTGAGATGTACTTTTCTGGTTTTATCAGGTACAAAATAATACCAGCTTCAAATAAAGCCAGCTTTTCTTGATTACCATACCAATTATATCCTTGAATTTCTGAATCCCTTGTTTTCTTTACCAATGGTTTTGAGTATAATGCAAATAACAAAGAGGAAAGAAGACACCCCTGCCTGTTTCCTCTGCTCAAACAGAACTTATCAGAGAGGAACCCCATACACACTCTTTAATTTTCACCTCCAATCCCACATACAGTCTCCTAATCAACCGTATTGCTTGCTTAGGAAATGCAAAGGCTTTAGTTGCTTTACTCATAAAATCCCAGCTTATTCTGTTGAATGTTTTCTCTGCATCAAGACTCACCAACAAAAGTGGTATTTTCTTACATTCTACTTTCCTCTGGGTTATCATTGTTCTATTAATGTTGCCAATATTTACCTCCCCCTCCACAAAACCACATTGATCTATATCTATAAATTTGGCATCACATTTGCCAATTTTTAGCCATTATAGACATAAACACTTCATAATTATGGTTTAGAATCAAAATGGGCCAACATGAAACTAAATCTGAATGGTCTTTACTATCTTTAGGTATTACAGCCATCACAGCTTTCTTCCAGGATGTTGGTACTTCTCCTCCTGTTAAAATACTGTTAAACAAAGACTTACAGATCTTTATTACTGTCTTCCATCCTAGCTTCCAAACTTTCACAGGAATACTATAATTTCCTGGAGACTTTCCTGTAGATGCTTATACATCACCATTTTTATATCATCTCCCCCATCCTAACTGTTAGTAATTGAGCCTCATCTAACTCTAAACTGGGCATATTTAATTCTTCCATAGGTTCATAGAAGATTGCTAGGCTAATGGCTCAAAAGTCCTTACAAGTCTAGCCAGTTTTACCCAGATTTTACCAAATTTTCTGTCGCTGGGGGAAAGATCACAAGAGTCATCAAGTGGGGTTTTGACTATTTTTACAGAGTGCCTCTGTCCATAATGGCCATGGATGCTAGAACACTTCCATTTGTACTTTTTCTTGATTTCTACATTTCTCTTCTTTATGCAGTTTTTCATAAAATTTCCCAATTATTTCTAATAACTCTACAGGATCTCGGGTTATTTTTCTTGTTATAGGCTCACTAAACTTAGCAACAACCCTTTCTGCTTTTTGTTGCATGCATCAATGTGCAAAAAGCTTTTGTGTTCTGCAGTTATTATCAAATAACAGCTGCTTAACAGCAATCTTTTTAAACTCATGCATATTATCCAGGTAGTTCCTCATTTTCTCTTTAACACTCTGCAGTTGCACCTCTTCTTGTTCTGTGAGATTTCCCTTATTCTGCAATACTTTAATATTTTTAAGTTCCTCTAAATAATTCTTGTTTCCCTATTTTAAACTCCACTTTCATTTTATCCAACTTCTCACCCGAAGATATTTCCATCTTCACTTGTAGCTGGTGTCAATGGTGTTCTGCATGTGTTTTTGTTTCTGTATTGCTCTGTTTTTCTGATTTGCACATGTGCTTGGAGAAACGAAATTTCATTCAGATGTGCATTGTGAATGGTCTGAATGGCAATAAAGTTACTTTTGAACTTTTTTAAAAGCTGATTATTTTTATCAGAAGTTTCTTAAGCTCCACTGTAGCAGTTTTAGGTGGAATATAACTGCATGCCAGTGTAATTCTCTTCCCTTGCCAGTAGCCCCTTGCTACTACTATAAATATTCCATTATTATCTTTGATCCTCTTCTGTCACTGTAAGAGTTCCCCTAGCAATTAATATAAGTACTCCCCTTTTCTTTGTCCCAGATATTCCACTGAATAACTATCCTGAAATCCCTTTTTATCAAATTCAAATCCTCAGTTTTTTCCAAATGTGTCTCCTGTAGCATAGCTATTTGCACTCCACATTTTTAATATAGTTCACAACTCTATATTTTTATATACACCTCTGAGACCATTCACATTCAAAGATAATATGGAAAGTGTTGCCTTTATGCCAATAAGTTATTATTTCCACCTATCATGTATAACAGAGTTGTTTAAAATGTCTAGTTTCAGTTTTTGTTTTACATACATTCAGTGTTCATCAAGTTGCTCTTTTATGCAATTTTCTTGTCATGCCCATTTGAACCTATGTCACATCTTACAAGACTTTTTAATTTAATGAAAACTCTCAAATAGAAATGCAAACACCCCCACAGAACACTCCCATAACCTATTAATTTAATACAAACACACAAAACTATGTACATCTTCAAAGTTTTACCCTCCCTAATAGGAACAATTGTCCTAGACTGGCAGCTACACTCACAGGCTTGAATTGACCTGTAATGAAGGTTACCCATGCTAAGATGCATGGTGCAGCTTGTGCTTCTACTTTCACTAAGTGCTATCTATATCTTCCTGTCTTATCTTTATTCTTCTCCCACATGTAGAAAACAGCTTGAATGCTTTCAGAAAACATTATTTTTTAACCATTGAAATAAAAAATTCTGTTTTATCACCCTTATCAACTTGTCTCCATAGAAACATGAGAACCAAATACACAGTTGCCTTCAGCTACAAGCTTCTCATGTTGCATTGTGAACATTTATAAACTAAACGAAAACTTTTCATTGACTTCAATGTTCTTTTATTTACTTGCTTCCACTTAAAATCTGCTGTTAGATCAAACCAGGGGCCTTAATCTAGTCATTCTTTTATACAAAATTAAGAAAAAGCATATCTGTTTTACTTATATCATGCTCTTTTGTCCAGGCTTTCTTCTCTTTTTACATTGTAGTGCCTACATTGATTAAAACTGAACAAGAAGAAAGAATAAGAGAAAAAGGACACTTGTTTAGTTTAGTATCCCTATTACACACAAAAAATAACCGAAAAAGCTTTACTATATAACATGCAGTATATGTCATGGTTTATAAAAATACTCTTAAGAAAAAATAGTTTTACTTACAGTTATTCCTTTTACTCCACCCCCCCCCTCCTTAATGTTCTTCCAAACATTAATGGCATGAAGTAGGGCATATGCTTTGGAGTCCCCTACAAGTTTAACAAGGACAAAAAGTCCATTATTTCTAGGTTTTCTTGTTCTGTCATATTTCATAAATGTGAATGATGCTTTGTAATCCCACATTTATTCATTAATTTCTGAGTTTCTGTTTTTTTTCTGTTGATCTCCATTTCCCAAATACAGTTTCTGGTTCATTTCCAATGTATTCCAGCTCATTCTAGTCAACTGCTGTGCTTTTTTCTCTCTCTCAAACATTATCCTTCGGAACACCAGAAAAGGTTCCACTGGTATAGTCTCTCTATGAGCTTTATAGTTTCATAGGTTAATAGGAGATTACTAGGCTTATTAGCTTATTAGCTATTGCTTATGAGCCCTTACAAGCCTAGCCAACATAACCTGATTTTACCCAATATATGGCTTCTAGGGGCAAGCGGACAGCATAGATTTGTGCCTATGCCTTGAGTATCTTATAGATTTCCCCTGTCCATAAGGAACATAGGTGATACCCCAGGTGTGAATCTGCAATTCCCCATCCATTGATACAAATTGCATTTGAAGATGGCCAGGGAAGGGCTGTTCTCAATGTGAATAGGAAGCATGTTGCACAGAAGGGGCAATTTCTGAGACATGTATCTGTCTCTCCAGCTTTTTTGTTTAAGTCACTGACTAAGTTTAGATCACTAGATCAGGTGACCTTTGAGCTGTTTGAATTGTGGATGTGTAGCAGCTCCATCAGGGTTGGATCTGTGAGTGCCTTGTAAGTCAGGCATAGGTCACCCCTTACTAATCAATAGGAGACAGAGTAAAGGGATAGGGCTTTTAGTCTATCCACATAGGACATTTTGTTTACACCCTGTGTTTTTTGTGAGGAACCTCTGAGATCACTCCACTGCTTTAAGTCCCTAGTCAAGTACATGCCAAATGACACATTGTATTTGATTATTGGTCTAATGAGAGCTAAGTACAGCAGAACAATAATTTCCTTAGATCTGGATGTCATACCTTTACTTATAAGTTGTGCTACATAAAATGACTTCCTCACCACTGTGGACACATGGCAAACAAAATTCAGGCTACTATGTACCTGTGTACCTAGATCTCTCACCTCTGAGTCTACTGTTAGGGGTGTGCTGTTCTTGTTATAATTTGCAGGTGTATTTGACTTCCCAAAAGGTATGATAATGCATTTTTCACATTAGTTTTAGGCCATGGTTCTGGCACCAATCATTTGTCTAATCTAGACCTTCCTGAAGGATATCTACATAACTGGGGGATTCAATGATTCCCCCCAGCTTGCAGTAATAGGCAAACATTGTCACCTAGAGGCCTTCCACATTAGCCTTGACTTCAGAAAACTATATTTCAAAAGGAGTGGTCCCAGGACTGAGCCCTGTGGCATACCACTAGTACCTGGCCTCTTGCTGGATCTGAATTCACCCACTTTAACCACATGTGTCCTATGTGTGAGCCAATTGGCTATCCATCTGGTGATGTAGGGATTTAAACCAGGTTTTGTGAGTTTATTTATGATACCTGAGTGGGGAACTGTGTCAAGTGCCTTTGCCAGGTTGAGGTAGGTGGTATGTACTGTTTTACCCTCATCCATGGCCTAAATGACTTTTTCAAAGAAATCCACCAGATTCAGTAGGCATGACCTGCCCTTGACAAAGCCAGATTGGGTTGGGGCTAGTGACTGGGGGTTTCCTATGTCATTATTTATCAGATCCATGATTATTCTTTCCATGGCTTTGCATATAAGACTAGTCAAACGTATGGTTCTGTAATTCCTGGGTCAGTAGCTGGTCTCCTTTATGCAGATGGATGACTGTTGCTGTCCTTTACTCTACTGGGAGAAAGCCAGTCTGGAGGCTGTGGTTAAATGAAGCTGTTTAAGAGGCTATCTGATATATCATCAGGCCCCATTGAAGATGTGTTTTTCAGCTTTAGAGAATGCAGTGGCAACCTGTTCTTTGGTGATAATTGGTGGTGCAGTGGTGGAGGGTATTTCTTGGAGGAGAAGTGTGGTTGATGAGGAGTTGGGATTTCAGCTGAGTTTGTCACTCAATAGATTTGCTATATCTTCTTGCTGAGTAAAGGTTATGCCATCTGCAACTAATTCTGCACATTGTTGGGTGTTGCCCTCAAAATTGCGGACATAATTGAAAAACACCTTATAGTTATCCTTAGCTTTGGATGCTATTTTTACCTCAAAGTCTGTTTCCAGAGACTTGGCTAGTTCCCTGATTTGCTTATTTAGACATGAGGGATGCTTTGCTCTGTTGTGCACATTCTCTCTTATATCATGACAGGATTTTCTTTCTTTTGTTGTACAACCTATTAATACCAGGTGTTTATGAGGGTGGCTTGTTTTTGCAGTTTGACCTGGGTTTATTTTGGCCTGGTATTGATGTTTCTAGGCAGTTGTTTATATGGTCATACAGGGCTTTTGTGTATGCCTCTGCATAGGTTTCTGTGTTTTCTGGATTGGAAGATCTTGGAAACTAAGAACCACATGTAGAGGTGTGTAACCCTGGGACCATCCAAAACTAGTCACCGATCAAAGGTCCACATAGTCCTGGGCAACTAAAGTCACCAATAAGTTCATAACATCATAAACCCCGATTGAAGTAAATGTGAGACTCTCAAATGTAATTAAATAAGAACTTTAATACACACATTTAGCGCTTTCATTCATAACACAATGTACTTCATCAGAACATTACAACTAATGTGCAATGCTACTTAAATATATTCTAAAAATGATCATTAAGAAGTCAATTAATCAAATAAAAAATAATAACAATTGGTAAATTGCATATTAGTATCACACAAATTCTTACTCAGAACTGCCCATTTTCAATATACATACACATTATTAAAACACACTTATTTAAAAGTCAGTAATATATTTGAAATAGTAATTCACCATATGATTTATTTCACTCATTTCTTCCCTCTATAACTTTGCAGCTCTCATTTTAAGAATATGTTGAATCAAAACATGTTCATTTAAAACTGGTCTAACTGTATCATCCAATTTAATTTGCCAGAGCAATTCCCTATACTCTAGCCTGTTTTCCCAGAAGTCCCCCCCCCCCCGAATTTGGGTGAACAACTTCCAATATACTAAACTCAAATCTCATAAACCTTTCACAAGTCAGTGAATGTTCATACAAAGCATTATTCAAATTGGCCCTTTTCATATCATATAGATGTTCATATAGTATTTTAGCCAATTTCCTTTCTGTTTTCCTTACATAAAAAACTGACATTGGTTACAAACTACTATATATACTAGCCCTTTTGTGTCACAGCTTTCCTTTTTCTAATAGAATTTCAGTGCCACAATAATTGTTTAAAGAAAAACCTTTTTTTTTACAATAATATTACAGTAGTAACTACATCTAACATACTTGGTGGTACCCTTTGCTGCACTTCCTTTTTTCCCAAACTTTCTTTGATATTAGTGTCAAACATATATAAAATGTGGAGCTTCCCCCACTGAATTGTAGACCTCCTCATCCATCTTTAAAATAGCACAGTCATTTGTAATAATAGTTCTCACCTGAGGGCTAAACTCAAACTTGATAGCCATTACATTTTGAAAAATATTCTTAAAGAAACAGTCAGCTTTCGGCAAGGAATCTTCTTCTTCCATTATGGTAGGTTTACTTAAAATTGGTAAGTATTTTCTACCCCGGTTCTCTATCACATCATTTATGAGGGCACATAGCAGGTTTAACAGGTAACCTCTTTCTATAAGCATCATAGTCATAGTTTCCAATTCCTGCAAAAATATATTGTCATTTGAAACCATCCTGGCTGCTCTAATAAATTGTGCTTTAACTAAATTATTTTCACAGAACCAAGGGCTGCAGCTTTTGTAAAGTAAATATGAATTGGAAAATCTTTATTTCCTATATACAGAAGAAACAAAACCATTATTTTCTATAGTAAAATTTACATCTAAGCAGCGAGCAGTCTGAAAACTGTGTTGATGGGTAAATCTCAAAACTGTAGTGGCACCTATAATATATGCCAAAAAATCATCCTTCTCTTACAAACTAGCTTCCCAAATCACAAAGGTATCATCCAAAAACCTGCAATAAAAGGATCACAGGTGAGCATATGCTATCACTTCTCCCAAGTTAGCATAAATAAGTTTGTGAAAATAGGGGCACAAGCCGCACCCATCACAGCACCACTCTCTTGTCTATAAAACTCACTCTCAAAAAATAAAAAAAAAATATTTTGAAAGACTAGTTCTATCAATTCCACTAAAAACCTCACTTCTCTAGCCTCTAAAGCTTTAAAATCCACTAGGGTTTCTTCAAAAAATTCTAAACCAACATCATGTGGAATACAGGAAAATAGGTCTGTTACATCAGTACTAAAAACTATGATGTTTTTCCCATAGACTCGAGGTTAGTTTTCCCCAAATTCCCATGAATCTTGCAAAACATGGGGATAGTCATTAAGAATAGATTTCAACCTCCTATCAATATAGACTGCTAATGGATATGTTTTAGATTCTTGTGCAGCAACGATCAGTCTATATGAAAGGTCCAATACATTTTTGTATGTCTTAAGAATACCAAAAACTGCTGGTATAAGCAGGTATTTGTTGACTAGAAAATTGAAGGACTCACTAGTAATAATTCCCTGTACCATTACATCCTCCAAGAATATGTGTATTTTCTTATATTAAATATATATATATATATATATATATATATATATATATATATATATATATATATATATATATATATATCTTGATTCATCCTTAACATTTCAAAAATCTTACTCACATAATCAATCTGATTAGCAATCATCACCCCCCCCCCCCCAATCAGGCTTCCTAACTCAAATTTTTTATCCCTCATCAGCTTAGAATGCTCATCTTTAGTCAAGCTAGAAAAGTATCTCCTTCTTTCTAAAAAGAGTGACTATGCCTCTTTCACAATCATTCTTGAAGAAACTAATTGTTTTGTGTAAGGGAATGTTAAACACACTTCTCTTTCTCAATGACTTACAAGGGGCAGTATTTTTGACTTTTCTAGTTAAAAAAGATAAATTCAACTTTCTTAAAAATAATTTGAACAAAGGTGAAGCTATTATATCCAAAACACGAAAAAGCAAAAACAGCTAAATAGGAAAATCCAGAACTTATTTAATAGTCTCAGAGTAAAAACTATAAAATAACAAGTATCCAGTTAATGCTTTTGTCCCTAACCTTGAGACTTCTTCAGACTGAATACATTTAGCATACAGAAACACAAAGGGTTAAAGCACTAAACTATTTTAATCACATGAGCAGGTATTATATAAATGCTTGGTGATGCTAAATGTATTCGGTCCAAAGAAGTCTCAAGGTTAGAGACAAAAGCGTTAACTGGATACTTATTTTATTGATTTTATTCTGTGACTATTAAATAAGTTCTGGATTTTCCTACTCAGCTGTTTTTGTTTTTTTTTTTCTTGAAAATACCTTTAATTCTAAAATCACATCTGAAATATTTGCCCTCTTTTTTGGGACAAACATAAAAACTTTTTTAAAGTAAAATAAAAAGTGTCAGCTGTTAAATTACTATAGTTAAAATGTGAAAACCTCCTGGAGATAAACCTACAATCTAGGGGGGATATAATTTAATTCTCACTATTCTGTATTAACAACCTTTCCCTTTTCCTGTTTTTTTTGTCCTCAATACTTGAAGTTCTCCTGGGTTTTCCTTCCACCTACTTGATAAAAACCTGGAAACAAGCAAACAAACTGGTACAATAAGAGGTCCTGGTCAAAGCAAAGCCCAAAGCACAAAGTAATATTCCTTAACGCAAATTTATTGTGGAAAGACAACAAGCGTTTTCGCTACTCCAAAAGAGAGAAGCTTCATCAGAGAAGTACAAAAAGGGCGCCAAAAACCTTTTTGAACCTAAGTAGCAGTTGGTACATTGCATCACTTTCTTTCAATAAAATAAGACAATACACTTAAAAGGGCGATACCAAGTGGAAGAAACAGAAATACATAGTAAAGTAACTCATCAGTTAACAGTAACACAGTTTATATACATAGAAAATGTTTAAAAGTAAAATTAGATAAAGAGGTTTTTAGTAGATGTAAAAACAATATTAATGAAAGTTGCCTAAGCAACTCAAATCCAGTGGATAATTAGATCAAGAGAATTAATAGTAAAACCATAAATGTTTTTAAAAATATAAAAGTAACTATTTGTTGTTTTGTAATAAGGTTAAGATAAGTCAGCCCAACTAGTAAATAAGGGCAAACAAGAGCTGAAAAAGTGTTCTCAATATAAGCATCATCTCAGAAATGCCTTGATTTTAAGAACAGGTGCAATATTGCAATTCTCATTTAAACCCGGGTTATTAAAGGCATCAAGTTTCAACTGCCATTCCAATTCACGGTTTTCAAGAACCAGTGAAGTAGGGCCACCTCTAATGGATACTGGTACATGATCAATGCCCATAAATGTGAAACTGTGCCCTGGGTTACATGTAACGTGCTTAGCTAATGCGTTTTCAGTTTTACCTTTTTTGATGGCGTAGCAATGTTGGTAAACACGCTCCTTAAATTTTCTGTCGGTTTTTCCGACATAGAACGCAGGGCAACACACACAGAAAGCAATGTACACTATAGACTTTGTTTCACAGTTGATTTTAAATTTGATATCAAATTTTCTATCCCTAATAGAAAAGGTGGAACCAACATGAATTACATTACACCAGTTGCACATTCCACAAGAAAAAGTCCCTTTAAGTCTGTTATAGGGATAAGGATATGAATAAGTATTCCTCTGTAACAGTTCCTTTATGTTCTTTCCCCTTTTATAAACAACATAAGGTCTAGCACCTAATTTTTCTAATAAGAGTGGATTACTTTCAATGAAAAAACAATTTTTTCTGTATAATCCTCAAAATCTGATTAGAATTACTGTTGAAAGTGGTGAAATCCTCAAAATCTGATTAGAATTACTGTTGAAAGTGGTGATAAAACTCAAAGGGGGGATGGTCAAGCCTTGTACAGTAGTTAACTCAACTGTTGTACCTGGATTACTCATCTCTTCTTCATTAACAACAAGGGCCTGTACAGTTGTTCCTACTCCCTTCTCACAGTTGAGGAGAGGCTTAAAATAGCCATTAGATCTCTTAAGCTCAACCTCACTGAATAGAGTGTCAAACATAACCTGAGGGTAACCTCTATTAATAAATAGTTGTTTCAAGAAGTTACACTCAGAAATGAAATCAGAAAGCTTACTGCACATCCTTACTGCCCTCACCAGTTGACCTTTAACAATAGCTCTTTTTTGTTTGTAAGGGTGAGAGCTAGAATAGTGTAAAAAGGAATTGCAGTAAGTAGCTTTCTAAAATGGAAGATTGAAGACTAGAAATAGTTGAATCTTTAGTCAATTTCACGTCAAGATAGTCAATGCTTTCCTTAGAAAAATTATAAGTAAACTTGAGGAAAGGTGTAGTTGCATTTAAAAAATCCACTAATGACTCTGCTAGTGTGGCCTCACCTTCGAAGAGGATGAAAGCATCATCCAAAAATCTCGTGTAATAATGGATGTGTTTCATCCAATCTGGGTTGTTGAAAAGGAAGTTTTTCTCCCAGTGTGCCATAAAAAGGTTGGCAACACTGGCACATAAGTGAGCCCATTGCAACACCTTGAGTTTGCAAGTAGATAGAACCATCAAAGGTGAAAAAGTTAGACGTAAGAACTATATCTAATAGTTCAGTGACGTTGTCGATCTCAACCTTAGGTGCTTTAAGTTCATTAAGGAGCAAACAAATCCACTCAACCGCTTCTTGGTGAGGGATTGAGGTGTACAAATCGACAACGTCAATAGTGAGAAAGTTGTAATGATTGTTAAAAGGAATACTATTAATATTGATCAAAAAAGACCAAGAGTCCTTACAAATGCTGGGTACCAGTTTAATGTATTTAGAGAGCAAAAAGTCTACATATTTAGAACATGGATAGGTCATAGAAGATCTTCCATCTATTAACGCTCTCATAGGGGGGTCACTACTATTCTTGTGGACCTTTGGTATTCCAAACATTACCGGTACTTTTGGTGAAACAATATCTATATATTTGTATGTGTCCACATCAATTCTTCCCAAAAGGTAAATGTCCCTAAAGTAACCTCTAAGTCTATTTGAGCAACTGTTCATTTCATTCAGTGATGCTGGTCTATAAGCTTGAGAATCAAGAACCTCAAACATTCTTTGAGTGTACTGATCATTTTCAAAAATAACTAACCCACCCCCTTTGTCCGGTTTAATAATTCTCACAGGGGAAGCACATAAGTTGTTAAGAGCTTCAAGTTGGACCTTAGTGATGTTAGAAGTATTTTTTGTACTTCTACAAAAAAAGTCCAAGTGACGAACATCAAGTTCGTGAATGTTCTCGAACATTCTTAAACCAAGGTGTAAGGGTGGGTTAAAGGTACTCGATAGGGTTAGTGAGTTGTTCAGAACATTCACCTCATTGTTGAAAAGCAGCCTTAAATTGAGTTTTCTGACATAGCATTTTAAATCAATCAACAATTTGGCTACATCAAACTTCTTAGAAGGCAAAAATGTATTACCTAGTGCCAACAGTTCGATGAGTTCAGGTTCCAATAACAGTGATGTGAAGTTATAAACCTTAAAATCACCTCTACTATTAAAAAGAATATTAGGTGATTTAATATTTTCGTCATTGTTACTAGGACTAACTATCTGTTCCAGTTCCTGTTCCTGCCCTTGTTGTGTGTGTTGTTGTGTTTCCCTAAAAAACTGGAATTATCACTAACATTGTAAGTGGAATCGCCAAGGTTTATAGAATTACTAACATGGCCTTCAGGACCATCAGCCTTTTTGCGGTTCCTATTACTACGTCTAAGACCACTTTCCTGTTGAACAGTTACCGCTGTGGAATCAGTAAAATCTGATATAACACCATTTCTATTAGCATCAACTTTGTTGATAGCAAGGTCATCATTTACATTTTGACTATTAACTTTAGACAGTTTAGGGTAGGCCCTATTTTCTTGGTATGCACATCTGTCCCTAAAGAGTTTTTTAGACTTATTAGTCTTGATCTTGCTCATAAAAGCATCAACACTTGAAAAAATGCGATTATAATCAAACTTAAACTTGTAAAAGTCAATATGCAATTTGATGTCATTGTCCAGTAAGTTGACCTCATTCGTTAACTTCTCAATGTTTAAAACATAATATTTAATAATAAGTTCCAATAGCTGTGCCCCTTGTTTTTAGAACAGCACAACCAAGTCAGTTAGAAAGTCAGAGTCAGGAATTAAATTAGAAGGAACAAACCCGTTCCTCAAACCCTTAGGGACAATGTCTTCATTAAGGCATTGTCTAAAATAAGCAACTTCCAACTGTAATTTTCTTAATTTAAGTACCTTATTATCAAACAGCTTCAGCTTGCTTAGAATGTCATCTTGTTTAGTTAGAGACACAGATGTCGGCACCGGTAGATCCTTCTGTAGAGGCTTTAGGAACACAAACAAGTCCCCAGTGTCGTCAATCCAGTCGGCCAAAGACGAAACACCAATAAGTGCAGATCCGTTGGTATTAGAAACAGGAAGTCCATTCTGTAAAGCTGCATTTTGAGCTGCTTGATTATCCAAAGCGGGTTCTGTACGCACGGGCTGTGCTGGCGGCAAAGAACACTGTTCGGTGTCTCCCGTACGAGCAGTTCCCTTTGCGCTAGTTGAAGAAGTTGGGAAAGAAGTAAGTGCGTGTACCGGATGTCTTTCAATGTGATCCAACCGCTCATTCAGCGAGTCGAGTCTCCAACGGATCTGCAAACGGGTTTGTTCCTTCTAATTTAATTCCTGACTCTGACTTTCTAATTGACTTGGTTGTGCTGTTCCAAAAACAAGGGGCACAGCTATTGGAACTTATTATTAAATATTATGTTTTAAACATTGAGAAGTTAACGAATGAGGTCAACTTACTGGACAATGACATCAAATTGCATATTGACTTTTACAAGTTTAAGTTCGATTATAATCGCATTTTTTCAAGTGTTGATGCTTTTATGAGCAAGATCAAGACTAATAAGTCTAAAAAACTCTTTAGGGACAGATGTGCATACCAAGAAAATAGGGCCTACCCTAAACTGTCTAAAGTTAATAGTCAAAATGTAAATGATGACCTTGCTATCAACAAAGTTGATGCTAATAGAAATGGTGTTATATCAGATTTTACTGATTCCACAGCGGTAACTGTTCAACAGGATGGTGGTCTTAGACGTAGTAATAGGAACCGCAAAAAGGCTGATGGTCCTGAAGGCCATGTTAGTAATTCTATAAACCTTGGCGATTCCACTTACAATGTTAGTGATAATTCCAGTTTTTTAGGGAAACACAACAACACACACAACAAGGGCAGGAACAGGAACTGGAACAGATAGTCCTAGTAACAATGACGAAAATATTCAATCACCTAATATTCTTTTTAATAGTAGAGGTGATTTTAAGGTTTATAACTTCACATCACTGTTATTGGAACCTGAACTCATCGAACTGTTGGCACTAGGTAATACATTTGTGCCTTCTAAGAAGTTTGATGTAGCCAAATTGTTGATTGATTTAAAATGCTATGTCAGAAAACTCAATTTAAGGCTGCTTTTCAAAAATGAGGTGAATGTGCTGAACAACTCACTAACCCTATTGAGTACCTTTAACCCACCCTTACACCTTGGTTTAAGAATGTTCGAGAACATTTGCGAACTTGATGTTCGTCACTTGGACTTTTTTTGTAGAAGTACAAAAAATACTTCTAACATCACTAAGGTCCAACTTGAAGCTCTTAACAACTTATGTGCTTCCCCTGTGAGAATTATTAAACCGGACAAAGGGGGTGGATTAGTTATTTTTGAAAATGATCAGTACACTCAAAGAATGTTTGAGGTTCTTGATTCTCAAGCTTATAGACCAGCATCACTGAATGAAATGAACAGTTGCTCAAATCGACTTAGAGGTTACTTTAGGGACATTTACCTTTTGGGAAGAATTGATGTGGACACATACAAATATATAGATATTGTTTCACCAAAAGTACCGGTAATGTTTGGAATACCAAAGGTCCACAAGAATAGTAGTGACCCCCCTATGAGAGCATTAATAGATGGAAGATCTTCTATGACCTATCCATGTTCTAAATATGTAGACTTTTTGCTCTCTAAATACATTAAACTGGTACCCAGCATTTGTAAGGACTCTTGGTCTTTTGACCAATATTAATAGTATTCCTTTTAACAATCATTACAACTTTCTCACTATTGACGTTGTCGATTTGTACACCTCAATCCCTCACCAAGAAGCGGTTGAGTGGATTTGTTTGCTCCTTAATGATCTTAAAGCACCTAAGGTTGAGATCGACAATGTCCCTGAACTATTAGATATAGTTCTCACGCCTAACTTTTCACCTTTGATGGTTCTATCTACTTGCAAACTCAAGGTGTTGCAATGGGCTCACTATGCGGTGCCAGTGTTGCCAACCTTTTATGGCACACTGGGAGAAAAACTTCCTTTTCAACAACAGATTGGATGAAACACATCCATTATTACACAAGATTTTTGGATGATGTTTTCATCCTCTTCAAGGTGAGGCCACACTAGCAGAGTCATTAGTGGATTTTTAAATACAACTACACCTTTCCTCAAGTTTACTTATAATTTTCTAAGGAAAGCATTGACTATCTTGACGTGAAATTGACTAAAGATTCAACTATTTCTAGTCTTCAATCTTCCATTTTAGGAAAGCTACTTACTGCAATTCCTTTTACACTATTCTAGCTCTCACCCTTACAAACAAAAAGAGCTATTGTTAAAGGTCAACTGGTGAGGGCAGTAAGGATGTGCAGTAAGCTTTCTGATTTCATTTCTGAGTGTAACTTCTTGAAACAACTATTTATTAATAGAGGTTACCCTCAGGTTATGTTTGAGACTCTATTCAGTGAGGTTGAGCTTAAGAGATCTAATGGCTATTTTAAGCCTCTCCTCAACTGTGAGAAGGGAGTAGGAACAACTGTACAGGCCCTTGTCGTTAATGAAGAAGAGATGAGTAATCCAGGTACAACAGTTGAGTTAACTACTGTACAAGGCTTGACCATCCCCCCTTTGAGTTTTATCACCACTTTCAACAGTAATTCTAATCAGATTTTGAGGATTATACAGAAAAATTGTTTTTTCATTGAAAGTAATCCACTCTTATTAGAAAAATTAGGTACTAGACCTTATGTTGTTTATAAAAGGGGAAAGAACATAAAGGAACTGTTACAGAGGAATACTTATTCATATCCTTATCCCTATAACAGACTTAAAGGGACTTTTTCTTGTGGAATGTGCAACTGGTGTAATGTAATTCGTGTTGGTTCCACCTTTTCTATTAGGGATAGAAAATTTGATATCAAATTTAAAATCAACTGTGAAACAAAGTCTATAGTGTACATTGCTTTCTGTGTGTGTTGCCCTGCATTCTATGTCGGAAAAACCGACAGAAAATTTAAGGAGCGTGTTTACCAACATTGCTACGCCATCAAAAAGGTAAAACTGAAAACGCATTAGCTAAGCACGTTACATGTAACCCAGGGCACAGTTTCACATTCATGGGCATTGATCATGTACCAGTATCCATTAGAGGTGGCCCTACTTCACTGGTTCTTGAAAACCGTGAATTGGAATGGCAGTTGAAACTTGATGCCTTTAATAACCCGGGTTTAAATGAGAATTGCAATATTGCACCTGTTCTTAAACTCAAGGCATTTCTGAGATGATGCTTATATTGAGAACACTTTTTCAGCTCTTGTTTGCCCTTATTTACTAGTTGGGCTGACTTATCTTAACCTTATTACAAAACAACAAATAGTTACTTTTATATTTTTAAAAACATTTATGGTTTTACTATTAATTCTCTTGATCTAATTATCCACTGGATTTGAGTTGCTTAGGCAACTTTCATTAATATTGTTTTTACATCTACTAAAAACCTCTTTATCTAATTTTACTTTTAAACATTTTCTATGTATATAAACTGTGTTACTGTTAACTGATGAGTTACTTTACTATGTATTTCTGTTTCTTCCACTTGGTATCGCCCTTTTAAGTGTATTGTCTTATTTTATTGAAAGGAAGTGATGTAATGTACCAACTGCTACTTAGGTTCAAAAAGGTTTTTGGCGCCCTTTTTGTACTTCTCTGATGAAGCTTCTCTCTTTTGGAGTAGCGAAAATGCTTGTTGTCTTTCCACAATAAATTTGCGTTAAGGAATATTACTTTGTGCTTTGGGCTTTGCTTTGACCAGGACCTCTTGTTGTTCCACCTACTTGATAGTTGAACACTGTTTGACCTCTGTTGGGGGTATTTCTCAACTGATGTGTGCACTGGTTCTTTAGTCTCTCTGACCTCCTGGGAGATAGAGGAAAGTCTAAAAGGGGAAACTCAAGCAAATCAACCAAATTAAAATTCAGTTCCTCATACTCAATGTTGTCCGCACTGGACTTTATATCTCCATTTGATTGTTCATAACTCAATCCCACTTTCATATCTTGACCCACCTTATCATTAACATAATTAACATTTTCAGACAGTGGATTTACATTGCCTTCAGTATAGTCTGTATTATCTCTCAACAACTTTTTCTCTTTTCTGGTTTTCAGGGAAAATACTAAGTCATACACAGACCTAAAAATATTGTCATATCTACAGTTGTAGTGATCAAATAATGAATCTTTTGTAAAAGCATCATTGATACAGTTATTTCATCCATCAGAGCATCTATTCATGAATAATTAAATTATACATTAAATTCAATCAGTTCAAAACCATGTCTATTAAACATTTAAATTAAATATGCATGTTTCTTTATAACTTTAGATATGCCAAAAAGGAGTTTGTGAAGTCTTAAACTCCTTGCAACCCGTCCACATTTCAAAAATTCCCTTAAATAACAGTTGTCTATCGGTAAAGTGCGCACTATCCTTTATATTTTTTTCATTGTTACAGACCATAGATTTAAGGCTAACTTGTTCATCAAGTTCCTGTGTTTGTTCATTCTGAAAAGTAAATTCCTGTGGAAGCTTGCTATGCTGTCCCTTAATGGGGGTAATTTACCTTAGAGAAGTTTTAAAGTTTTTGGGGTTAGGTTGGGGACTAGTTTTACATTTATTTCAAAGGAAACCATTTTGCAATCTGATCTTACCAGTGAGGACATCACACTGGGGTGGATTTAGCACTTTCCTATATTTGTGAGTACCAGATCTAGGATATTTGTTCCCCTAGGGGAAGTACAGACTAGCTGTTCCAGGGCATTTGAATTTACAAAGTCAAGAAATCTTTCGGCCTGCATGTTATAAGTTGTGTATGCCTCCCAGTTAACAGAAGGGTAGTTAAAATCATCCATGAGTATGGTATTGAGCTGAATGGTGAGTGATTCTAGTAACTTCAGGCATGATGTATGGGCTTCTTGGTTCATAGTGGGGGACCTTTAGCTAGCAAGAATATGGTAATGGGTTTTTCCCATGATTAGTTGAACATGGAGCAGCTCTAGCATGTCATATTGTTTGACCAGCCTTGAGGTGTGATTATCCTTTATGTAGATAGATACACCTCCATCTTTTTCTCTTTCATGTTCAGTGGGTGGTGGCAATATAGTAAACTGCCAGATGGCTTTCTATGGCTTTGAACCATGTTTCAGTAAATGCGCAGATGTCAGCATTCTCTAGGGTGAAGAGAGCTTCCAAGGAGTGCAGTTTCTTGTTGAGACTCCTAGCATTGAGCAGTGACACCTTTAGCTTGTCCTGAGTAGCTTTTGTCTCTTTGAAGTGCCTAAAAAGGCACTATGGTGGGGATGCAGTTTTGGCCAATATCTGAAAGCCTAGAGTTGACAGGGGAAGTCCATCCCTGTCAAGGCAGCATGACCTGTCAACCATATCCTCCCAGGCTGACAAGTATTGGACCCTTTTGGAATGACAGTAATAGCTAAGCCAATTGTTAAAGTCCAGCATTTTCTGCTAGGATTGTGGCATCATCTTTGGAGATGGTAGAATACTGCTCATTGCTAAGCTCATACATGCCTGCAACACATATTCAGAGAGCTCACTCATGTCTTGCTTCATATAGTCCAAGGAGTTACATCTCAGGTCATTCACACTGAGTCATAGTGGTACTTAAGGATAAGTGACCTGAGTTCTTGCATGATCTGGTGGATCATAGCCCAGACAGGCAACTAACTGTAACCTTCTCCTTATCCAGCTTGGTAAAAGGGACATCAGTGTGTCTCTTATGACCAGAATATTGGGTTATAGAGTATTTCACCTTATGGGCTTGTTAGTTGAGAAACAATGAGATGTTGTTTTATGTGTTGTGTTGGGAATTGCCTTATTTATGTGCAGGCAGAGTTTCTGAAGACTGTGCCTGCAAGGCCTTTGAGGTTTGGGTAAGTTGCATGTGAGTATCTCCACATAATGGGTCTATGTGTCTGGTCCTTTGTGGGTATGGCGAGTGATGTGTGTGAGTTGCTGATAACCTGTTTCTTGCTTTTTATGTCTGTATATGAAAGTCTAGGCTCCAGTGTCAATGTGTAACTAGATCTATCACATACTGTATTTGTCTATTCATTAATTAAGTGGTTGTCAGTGTACATAAGGCAATTGTTACATTGTTTCAGGATGCCCATGCCCACCAAGCTGGATGCAGAGATAACAATAAAGTGCCCATTCATGGTTGCAGGTTCTAATGTGTACTTGCAAAGGATAGAAGTTTTGGGTGTGTGTAACAAGATGAGGGAGGGTTGCTTACTTGGTGTATTCTGCAGCTGACCTAGCCAACAATGCTGCCCAGTGCCCAAACCAGATGCTCTCTGAGTAGCAATAATTTTGGGTGCTATAATAAGCTAAGATAGACCTAAACAGTCCTAATTAAATGCATAAATTCTGATCACCAAATAGACTAGTTCCCCCATGAGTAACACAGGACTGAGATAACATTCTGAGGTATTCTTTGAAAGGGAAATTTCAACTTCTGATGAGTGCATGTATACAAGTAACCAGTAACTGCTGCTGCATGAAGAGCAGCTGTACACAAATGCAAGGCTTATATACAATCAGAAAAAGGCAAGTTTTACACTAATTATGCCCTAAGACTAGTCAGGTAAGCACACAATGAGGTTTATGCTAGGAATTCCAAGCTCATATCAGTGAAATCAGCCCTCTCCTGCCACAAGAGTATAGACATTGACCCTCTTAATATCAAATCAGCGGTTTGGAGCCCAGTGTTGAGGAACTACAAACAGATGCCTAATACTAACTAAGAAACATTAGATGCAAACTATTTCAATACAGAACAGCAGCCCTTACAGCAGTCTGAAAAATGCAACTTTAAACTTTAAAGAAGTGCAAAAAGTAATAAATAACACAGTAAACTATCACAGTATAATGAAAATAAGCAATGTTTCCAGATGTTTGTGTCTGTACAAGGCACTGGCATGGTGAGCAGCTCCTTGTAAATGTGCCAAATTTATACCAGCACTGGAAATTCAGAAAACTGACTACTGAGCCCACTGACCAATAAAATGAGTACACTTAGAGCCCTTTTACGTGCTTCCTAACTCAACTAGACCAGGTAAACACCTACAGCAACTAGATGAGTAGTCCCAGTCCTCCTAATGTAAAAGCACAGTAAAAGAGTGTCCTTTGTGAAATACTACCACAAACAAACTTCAGGCTTAAAGACAATGCAATAAGTAATTCAAGATAACAGTTGTGTACTTTGAAAAGCTTATAAAAGGATGATTATTCAATAAAAGTATTTCCCATTGTAGAAATGAGCCAAGAGCCACTCAATTGTACAGATTCTATAAAAGCACTAAAAACAAGCTAAGCTGATTAATAAGCCCTCCAGCTAATAAAACAACCACATGCAGGAATCTCTAGTGTGTTTTCTCAATCTATACAAAAACACACTACTTTATCCAACAGTTAGCTAGATAGTTAATTCAAAGCAAGCAAATTAGTAGAACAGACAATGAGAGGCAAAATGCAGTTTTTTTTTTCAAAATAAGCACAGCACAAAGAAAGACTGCAGTGTAGAAAGGGCAGAGCTTATAAAGCTCAATGTACAGTAAGGATGGGCAACTTAAACATCACCAAGTTTAAAAAGCAGTTCAAAGAATGGAAGGTGGGTGGGAAAAATAACCAGCAAGGTGTCAACAGCAGTGCTTGTAGATTTTGTAGGTCTTGAGTATTATGAGAAAAGAAAAGGGCACAGATATTCTCTGTGTATTTAAGTATCACTCAAAAAACAAATTAACCAATGGGGAAAAAGAAATGTGAAATGTGCAGCCTGTAAGTGTCTATCTGCCACACAGAACAAAAAACAGCAGGCCAAGCAGGTTTCTCAAAACAGAAAACAAAATGGAACAGGTAAAACAGAAAGCAGCTCTATCATTAAAAAAAAATTGGGAGTCACCAACAGTGCTTGTAGTTTTTGTAGGCCTTGAGTCTTGTCAGAAAAGACAATGCATTCTTGATATCACTGGCCATCTCATACAGCAAACAACAACAAAAAAGTACCAAAATGTACTTTAAACCATCATGTCAGTCTCTATATTAGGTCTGTCATCCATGTACAAAACCAAGCCTTTAGAGTGACTCATGATCGCAATTTGCTGTTTCATTAAAGCTGTCAATAAACGTATAATGTGAGATGCTGTGTTTGCACTATGGACATACAATTGCTGAAGAGTAAAATAATTATTTTAGACCCATATTATAGCAAATAATAATTTTATTCTGTAGTAGATCTATTAGTCGACAAGTAAATCTGCTGCACTGTGTAATATTTTCGTACCATTTTTTTTTTTTTGTATTTTTAAAGGCAGCAATGATTTTGAAGGTAAATATTTGCTGTGAGCAGCACAATGAAACAGTAGAACTGCCAGTGCTGATACAAGTTCTATAAGGATAAGCCTGAGTGTTTATTATGAATCTCAATATTTTAGATTTGCAAGTAGAATAAATTTAACAAGAAACATTGCTTAAAATGTGTAGATTATGTTAAGTACTTTGCATTTAAGAAAACATGTTCCAGACTGTAAATGGTATTTACTAATACCAGCAGATATCTGGAGTCAGGTATTGTGTTATTAAATAAAATGCATAATATTAGCAAAGGAATCACTGTTGTTTAAAATATTACAGTGTAACAAAGCATTTATACTCACAATGCAGGACTGTCATATATGTCATGTATGCATTTGATTTTTGATAAAAAGAATTGACTAATGGCTAAGGTACAAAGAAAAGAATACAATTTGGAAAAGCAGAGATCTGTAACGTTATACTAGATTGTCAGCAGAATAAAGATGTTTTATTAATTTATAACAGTTATGCATTATAATATTTGCACATATTTTTAAATTGTAAACCATGAAAAAAATAATGTTTTTAAACACTGACAAAAATTACAGAATCGTGAGGTAGTGATAGATATAAATGGAATTATCGTTTTTCAGAGTGTGTACATTTTTCAAAGTGTTTATTTGTAGACATACACGTGTATCACGTATACATTTGCATGTATATGAATATGTAATGCATTAATGTAGTTAAACTGCTTAACTTCATTTGATGCTGCTGTTTATTACCAACCAACAAATTAAACTCATAGGAGATAACGTAACATTTTTTCATGGCGGACCTGCCATATAATGTGAATCTGTAACTGTATATGTATACAGTAAATGAGCGTCTTCCCTCACTCTGTACATGTAAAAAATTATATTTCCAGTTCTGCTTTTTCTGGCAACTTTACTCTGGATATTGATCCACTATATGGATTCATAGGTAAGTGAGTTTTGCTAAACTGCATTGCCAGTAAAACAAAATTATATTTCATTATACAATATAAATATGGAATGCTTAAAATAAATTAAAGAAACATTGTGAGCAACCACAGAAGAAGCATATATGCGTTTTTTACAACCCATCAAACTGGCAACATTCTGATTGGGGAAAAGTCAGTACAGCTGACAAAAAAATGGCTGATTGCATGTTCCAGCTTTTTTTTTCAATATGAGATTGCACTACATTAGGGATTGGGGAATTTGCACTTTCCCATAAATAGTGCAGTCTCGTAGTTTGCATATTTAATTCGCAAGGGTATAAGAGGTGTAGAGGTGCTTTTTTCTCAGATCTGTGATTTGAACTGTTTTAGAAGTATGACAGGTATTCAAAGTGTGATACTTCAAATATTTCATATATATATATATATATATATATATATATATATATATATATATATATATATAAAATTATTGTAAGAAAAAAGAAAACACTGTAATGTACATTAAATGGACAAGGATAAAAAGCCAGATGCTGCTTATATCTGGCAAGTACTCGAGCATGATATGTTAGGTGCTGCCTGAACTAACAGAAATAGACATGTTACTTAACAATTCTTGATCTCTCTCTTGCCTTAAACCAAAACAGATGATGGGTAGTATCAAACTGATGGATGGCTAGGACCAAAGGGATGATGATGGTGACTAGATACAAAAAGATGAAGGCTATTATTAAACATGATCAGTACCAAACAGATACTGATGACTAATTGATATGCTATCACAAACAGTAAGTTAAAAGCTAATTATATAAGGATAGTGAACACATCACTTAGTTGAGATTAATAACCACAATAATTAAGGTGATACATTTGTATATATGTATATAGGGCATAGTAGAGTAAATTGTTATTATTCTATAGGTTGATGTTAATATTGCAAAATAATGTACAAGAAAACTGCTATATGATAAAAGTTCCTGGACTAAATCATAATATAAGCATATCCTCGTAGTAATACAAAATTGTAGCTCTACCTAATTTGAATGTTATTTAGTAAAGTGTGCAATATCTATTATTACTTGCTTATGGTATGCATTCTGTAACATCAACTGTACCACATGTATATGTCTTGTTTATCTTCTGCATATTTTGTGAAAAAATATTTAATAAAAAGAAATGTGATAAAAAAGGAGGCATGCCCATTTATGTCCTCTGATGTAATGTGCTGCAGGAGGCATGCCCCTTTATATCCTCTGATGTAATGGGCTGCAGGAGGCATGCCCCTTTATATCCTCTGATGTAATGGGCTGCAGGAGGCATGCCCCTTTATATCCTCTGATGTAATGGGCTGCAGGAGGCATGCCCCTTTATATCCTCTGATGTAATGGGCTGCTGGAGGCATGCCCATTTATATCCTCTGATGTAATGGGTTGCAGGAGGCATGCCCATTTATATCCTCTGATGTAATGTGCTGCAGGAGGCATGCCCCTTTATATCCTCTGATGTAATGGGCTGCAGGAGGCATGCCCCTTTATATCCTCTGATGTAATGGGCTGCAGGAGGCATGCCCATTTATATCCTCTGATGTAATGGGCTGCAGGAGGCATGCCCCTTTATATCCTCTAATGTAATGGGCTGCAGGAGGCATGCCACTTTATATCCTTTGATGTAATGTGCTGCAGGAGGCATGCCCATTTATATCCTCTGATGTAATGTGCTGCAGGAGGCATGCCCCTTTATATTCTCTGATGTAATGTGCTGCAGGAGGCATGCCCCTTTATATACTCTGATGTAATGGGCTGCAGGAGGCATGCCCATGTATATCCTCTGATGTAATGGGCTGCACCACTCCCAACCCTGTTATATATATTAACATTGTGATTACTGTACCTTGGATAAGAGGGAAAACTCTGATTAACAGCAATTCTGGACTTAGTATCTTGTTTCTTATAATTGTTACAGTCCTGAGAATCAGTTTTACAGTCTTTGAATATTTCATATTTATGCATTCTTTATGTATACTTTACTCTTGTTTGAATGTGCTATATGTTTGATCTTTTCTGCACAAAGTGATTTAATGTGATTTCATATTTAGAAGCTGAATGAGCGTTTTGATTTATTCTGATAAAATCTACATTTAGAGTTAGATTTATTTATATATTTATTTACTTTTGTCAGCTGTGTAAGTGAATTGGTCCAAGGACCCTTTCAGCCATGACCCCCAACAAGTTAGGCAAATACAATAAATAAAACAGACTTCAGAATACATTCACTATTACAAGTATAAAAATAAATCAGAACATAGGCATTGCTAACAGACATTAGAATTTGAACATTTGTGCAAGTATAAAGTTGATAAGAAACAGCAAAATATAAGTAACAGTAATACACAGTAACAATGCAGAATACAGCAGCTTTATATATCATGTACATACAGAAAATCAATAGTACAGTAAGGTATTGACCCCATAGGGATATTAGTGTCTGCAAAGACTTCTGTGGAAGGAAGTATAGCAACAAGAATTTGCATAGACTGCAGTAGTTCACTCTGTACATAGTCAAGTATATATTCAAGTAGTTGAGACATATTGAAAACAGATTATATATTATTTGCATTTTGAACTTTTTCAGTATGCTTAGATCCAAGCTAATCAAACAGTAACTGGTCTGTGCTTTAGAATTACAGATGGTTATATGCATTTATCTGGTTTCCAATGTCAGTAAGTTTGATATTTTATAAGAAATCTTTAGCTGTGTCACTACCTTGTTAACTACTATTTCTGTGTAGGAAGCAAAGGCAAGATTAGGATTAAGTATCATTACTAAATACTACTCTTATGTAATTACATCTAAGGAAGCTCCAGTGAGGTTATGGTACTGGCAAAATTCTAAAGAAGTTGAGGGATGCTGAATAGGATTATATTAGTTTTTCCTGTATTTGTTATAAACTCCTATAGTGCCTCAGAGATGGACTGCAAGTTTTTACCAGAATTTGGTAATATGATGTATTTGCAAAAATAAGCTATGTTAGGGATATCCTAATGTAGGCAACTGATAAAAAAGGGAATAAAAGTGCCTAACACTGAAACTGGGAGGACTCACTTGGATATACAGCTATTTCTGTTGGGATATTATGACCCATTATCCTAAATGTTTAACTGGCAAAGAATTTTGTAATCATATCTTAACTTTGATAGAAAAGCCACAGGAGAATTGCTTTCTAATAGTCTGGTATGATTCATTGTTTTAAAAGCATGTTTTATGGCTCAAAAAAATAGCACTACTAAATGGTCCATTGCCCATATTACTGTGACTTTGTCTGAATATAGTGGTAAGCATACTGTAAGTTGGAAGAAAATAATGCTGTTTGTCTGGTAAGATACCTTATTTAATAACGTAGTCTAGAATTTCATCATAGTAATGCTTTCCAAAACTTTAGCCAGTGGACAAAGGTTTGCAATAGGTTAAAAAGTCTGCTGCACTTGAAAGAGAGGGGATTTAGGTAGTAGAACTATTAAAGCATACTGAAAGTTGTGTGGGATGGAGCAGGTTGTAAGTGTAAAGTTGTAAAGGTTGCAAAAGTAACCATATGATGCATGAAAAACATGACTATCAAGTTTTAAGGTTTGAATTGGATTTTGCAGGGAGAATCATGTTTATCTGAAAGGCTTTGGACATCTGATCCAGTTTAAAATAAGAATTGTGGGTATCGCAGCTACTTCTGCAGGGCAGTAGAAGGAGTCACCAGCTATGTGCTACTGAATATGGATGCTGTGTCAGAAGGCAGAGAAGCATTGTTATCTTTAATGCTGGCTATCACATTGTTGTGATGTACAAAAGATACTGAACATTTTGGAAATAGCATATTAGTGGTTAAGTTTCTCATTGTTTTCCAGAATTGTTTAGGTTTTATAAGATGTTTTTTGTGCATGTCCCTGACATAGGTTGCTTTGAGGGTATCAGTTTTAAATCTTACATCTCTTTGTAGCCTTTGAAATTCTAAATATTTATTATTATCATTGATAGAGTTGCCATCTGCGGACACTGAAAGCAACTGATAACAGTAAAACAGGGTCCGTGGAACCTAAAATAGGTATTAGGACTTTAAATAAATGCAGGAGATGTGTGACAGATACTGGCACACACACCCTTTATTGCAAAAGTGCCATACAGCACTTTACAGCACAATTGTGTCAACCTCTTAGTGCCAAAAATCAGGACAAAGGCCAAAAAATGGGGAGGGACAAAGGTCCAAATATAGGAACATATTTTAAGTACTGCTCTTATAAACTTACGTTGTTCATAGAGTAACAGGGTTTGTTTTAACATACATTTTCTGGAGGATTAGAAGTCTGAAACTCAAATGTATGCCATTCTTTAGTGACTTCAATCCTGAGATCATCCCATTGATTTGCAGAAAACCACAAATTTTATGAGGAACAAAACAAAAATATGAGCCAAACATCTGGACAATCTGTGAAAATGAGAGGTATGCACACACCTCAAACTCTTCCACCAAGAAATCTGGATAAAACCATGACATAAACATGGGACAAAAGTCCCAAAATAGAGCAAATTTAAAGAATATTGTTCATACAAACTTAGAAAGTTCATAGAATGAAGGTAGTGCATTACAAAATATGAATCAGCATTAGTATTAATATATGTAATTAAAGTGATTGTAATAATTTTTTATAAGTGAAGTTTAAGCATAGCTGAGCAGGTTTGCACATCATGGTGCTTTGCTCAGCATTGCTTAAACACCTTATAGGAGCTAAATACAAATGTATAGCTAAAATCCTCAATGACAAGATTGTGTAATGGTTAGAGTTCTGGCTTTTCATGCAGCAGTTCACAGTCCAAGTACCAAGACATGCCCTTTGTTTTTACATGGGAAAGCATTGTTAAAATTATATTTTATTTTTTAAATGATGTAGTAATTGATATTTGTTAACCAGGGTAGTGTAGCTGGTCCAAAATTTAAGTGTCAGTGAATATAACATGTGAAATCACCCATGAAAACAGAAGTGTCTCATACAGTATAGTCACACCTCATGGTAATGTAATGAAAGCAAATAGGGGACGTCATATAAAGTAAATTATATACACTTAATAATATGTCAGTAATGATTAATTAATTTGCAATTCTGAAATATTTTTTAAAATGAAAACTGAGCAATGCTTAGCAGTGCTTAGCTCTGCTTAGCCAGTATGAGTATTGCTGAGAAGTCTCATTCTAAGCAGTATTGAGCCAGGCTGAGCAGATTTGCACACCGCTAACCACTGCTCAGCATTTTCCCCTTTAAGCACTGCTCAACTCAGCTTAGGAGGTTTGCACACTGCTGAGCTATGCTTAGCATTTTCAAAAACGGTCCAATGATGGCAAAGTGTGGGAATATGGCCTTATTTAAACCGCATAGTGAGAATACTGCCAGAACCAGTTGTAGTTTGATCCCTGCAGGAATTATGTCTGGCGTTGGAGAGGGAGCATGCTTTTGGGTGCAGCGCTGGGGCATCTTAGTGTCCAGGGGCATGGCTGGACTCTTTGTTAAATACTATGACCACAGTCTGCTGCAGGCCCAGTACCAGGGCTCACAGTACAAAGTGGAGGTCTGGGACCATCTTGCACATGATCTCACCAGTGCTACTAGATTTCCTCAAACTGGTGAGCAGGTGCAGCATCATTATGCTGACCTAAAGCATAGGAAGGGGGTGCTCTTGGTTGATCCAAAAAACTCGAGATGGGGATACCCCAGTAGTGAGTAAGTATCTCACCCATATGAGTACCAAAATCTAGCGTGAGTATGTGATAGACATGTGTGCTTAATATTTTTTTCCCCTACAGCTGCAGAGGAGAGAGCTTGCAATCTTGAGGCCCATTCTGAGAGATTGCAGACGTTGAGAGGAAAGTCTTGTGAGTACAGATTTATCTTGCAGAATATAGTGTAATAAATAATAATGAGTACATTGTTTACTGCCAGTAGGTATAGTGCGTTCTGAATGTATTGAACAAATAAAACATTTGTCAGACCAATATTGATCTACAGGTTATCCAGTAGTACTGAATGTAGAATATCAACTGAAAGAAAGCATTGTGTCATGCTACTCAAATAAAGATTTATACCACAAACTGTTGTGTTTAATCTGGTTTGCTCTTGAAGAAATAGAATGTGTAAAACAAGATATAAATGGAATATGAAATATGTCCTGCACTAACATCTGAACCTTGATTAGTAATGTGTAATGGATTAAAGTGTGTCCCCTGCAGCATTGCCTTGTGTTAACCTTTGCATTTCAGATCAATATAGTCCTGAATGTGGGTATGCTGATGCAGGCAAGTATGAGAGTGTAATAGGTAGGGACTGCAAATATATGATGTCCAAATGTATATGGGTCAGGTATGCAACCCAGCACCTTTCTATACTCTGTACAGATCACACATATTCATGTCTACTAGGGGTTAAATGTGCACAGCTGCTTTCAAAGGATTAATACACAGTACAATAACTATCTGTCAAACATGTATGTTCAACTGTCACTACAGTCTTTGGTGACACTCCACTTAGATTACAAGGTCAGACTGTCTAACCAAGTGAGTATTAAGCAGAAATCAGTCAAACAAAAAACAGTGGTTCCCCAGTAGCTCAGTGTGTTGAGAAACAGATATGTTTTTCATTTTTGCACACATACCATGGTTTGAATCCAGGGAGTGGAACTAAGATATGTGAATATTTACAGACAAGTAATCCTGAATATGTGTACAAATAGTCAGGTAGTGTTAGCAGATATTTTCTCCAAAGGTTTTACAGCTAAACAAATGATAATAGTAGCTGTATGATGGGTATACTAATAGACTTTGTGTCCAAAAGTTCCAGTGTCCAACCCCATGCCTGCAAAAGACACCAGGATAGGTATATACACCATGCACTCTTCCTGATACATGTCTCTCAAGTGTCACGCTGTCATACTAGTGATCTCTGTTGCCAATAACCTTGGACACAGATATGAATCTAGTTGAAGAATGCCAGTAGCACACTCATACAACATCGGTGCAGGTTACACCGTGTTAGTTATATATGAAACGCTGACATGTATGAGTCCCCTTCAGTCATGTACCTAGAGTACTCACACTTTGCCCCATACCATTCCAGCTTGACAGTTTAACAGTTATGTATTGCTACAGAAGCTATGGGCCACAGGTAGATGTAAAGTAAGGGCAGATATGTAGAGTATTGAGCAGTACTGTTGTGAAAAATAGAAACCTATACAGTTGTTAATGGACTTTTTTTCTCAACCCCCACCCCTTATCTGCATCGATAATTATTATCCCTATACTATGGGTATGTTTTTCTCAAAATCTAATGTTGGGACGTGTATTCTATTATTGTTCATATATTTAATTGTTTATATATTAACATACCCTATTCAGATACCATTGTTGGTGGCCTGTTGCCACACATTTAACTGGCATGCTGTTAAAATTCAGACTGTTATTCCATGTATGAATTTGTTCTGTTTGCTATGCAATTGTGTGAATTCCACTGTTCTGGGTTAATTGGAACACCCATGCATGCTGTTATAACTAATTTTGAAATGTTTTGTTCATGACTAACCAATACATTTTGTAAATCCTCAAGAACATAGCACATTTGGGAAGGCCGTTCATGGCAGATTCACCTGTCCTGCCTCATCTGGCCATGGTACCAGGACCCAGCACATCTGGGACCCATCCCGGAACTGCCCCCTCCTCTGGTTATGAACTACACTTGGGTGGAACCACCTCAGGGGATGAAGCCCATCCCCCCAGGTGCGGAGAGGAACCGGTCACCCACAAGAAGTTCTGGAGTATGGTGCACAGTGTCATCCGCTCAGAGGTGGATGGACAGGTGAGCCAGATGGAGGGCAGACTGACGCACTTCAAGGGGCAGCCTGCTCCTGTTGTCCAGGCCCCAGCACAGCCACCTTCAGGGCCATGAAGGTTCAGTGGTGACTTGCCCATGGGTGAGGATCTTAGTCCCACTGTATCCATTTGGGAGCTCATGGGCCTCTGATTCCAAACCACCCTCCTCATCCAAGGTGTTTACTCCTCATGTGTCATACACCTCCCCTGTCTGCTATCATGTGTGTCTTGTGTGTCTGTGAATGCAACCTATCCTACCCAACCTACCTCCCCTACAGCCCTTCCCCAACATCCCACAACTTAAAAGGGGGGTGGCATCTGTCCTGCAAAGAAATCATTGCCCCGTACATAGCTCTACATTTTACCCCCATGTACAGTGACTTAAATCAATCTACCCTCAAATTACTCTACAAATGTATGTTGCCAACACCTCTCCCTGTGGGGTGTGAGACTGTAAATTGCAACTTTTCCATGTCATTCACACCTGTTGATGCAGAAGAAATGTAGAGCCATGGTCCTTTCCTACACCCATCCTGCACATCCCTAGCTACTTTTCCTAATGTTTTACCCCCTGCTTGCCCCCATTTTGCCACTTTCCTGTCACCCTTTTTCTTTTCTTTTTCTGAAATTAGCATGGGTGTAAGCAGGAATAAGCAGTGCTAAGTGAAGCCAAGCAGGACTAAGTGCCTTTGGCATCACTTAGCATCACACAAACCCATGCAAACCCACTTAAAACAGCTTAAAACTGCTTTAATCACTCTATCTCATTCAGCCACTGTTCTGACTAGCAACAAAATAATCAGCCCTGCCAAGTCTTGAACCCAGGACCCTGTGCACTGCAGGCAAAGCAACTACCACTACACCACATGAGCTGTGAGAATTATAACTGCTTCAGTAAATATATCATGCATTATGATCATCTAACATTAGGGAAGAAACTATGTAGAATTAGTAATGCTTTTGCATGTATGTGTGTGTGTGTGTATATATATATATATATATATATATATATATATATATATATATATATATATATATATATATATATATCATGAAATGCAGCCATACCTCTCAACCTCTTAGTGCAAGAAATCTGGACAAAGCCTGCCAAAGTGGGGAGACAAAGGCCCATAAATAGGGACATATTTCAAATATGGATTTCATAAGCTAAGCTTAGAAAGTTGCTAGAGTACCACGGTTTGTTTTAACATATATTTCCTGAAAGATTTCAAGTCTGAAACACACATGCTTGTGATTATTTAGTGTCAATTCTCACATCATCCCAGTAATTTATTAGAAATCCACAACAGTTATAGGGAACAGACCAAAAATATGAGCCAAACATCTGGACATTCTATGAAAATCTGGACAGTTGAGAGGTATCAGTGCAGTCATGTAACATTAGGGGAAATAACACCAAACATTTCACCCAGCACCTTCTGAACTACAGTCAAACCAACACAACACTATACCAAATTAGCCCTGGGGAATTACTCATGCAGTTGCAAATATATCATGCACTATAGGGATGTAACTATAGGAACAAACAGACACTGGTGCAAAATTGTCTACCCACAACCATTTGCACTATAGTCAAACCAACATACCAATAAGCCAACTGACCTTTAGAGTATAACGACTGTTTTAAAAAACATATACTGATTGCCAGTCACACACTACTCCTATATATACTGCCCCAAGTCGCAGTGTACTTGGAATCCTGAGGTTTTATGGGTCATGTCTCAGTCTACCCCTACAAACATATACAGCTGATAGACCACCAGCAACTGTAGCAGCATGCACAGTCAGATAGAAAAGGATCTATGACACTCACATCTGCCCCTCTCCCTACTCAGCCCAACAAACATTTACACACTACACTGCTATACAATATTGAAAGTCTGTTAACAATGACCAGACATACATGGCTCTCAACTGTACAGATTTCTACAGAATGTCCAGGGTTTGGGCCTGTATTTATGGCCTCTTCCCCATAACATTTATGGGATTCTGCTAAATTTCTGGGATGACATCAGGAGTGAAGTCACTAAATAATGATATACCATACCTCTGAACCTCTTAGTGGAAGACATCTGGACAAAGCCTAACATTCTTGGGGGACAGAGGCCTGAAAATAGGAACATATTTTAAATATTGGTGTTATAAACTAAAAAAGTTGCTGGAGTGACAAGGTTTGTTTTAACATAAACTTTCTGAAAGATATGAAGTCTGAAACACAAATGGATGTCATTATTTAGTGACTTCAATCCTCGGATCATCCTAGTTATTTGCCAGAAACAATTGTATGAGGAACAGACCAAACATAAGAGGCAAACCTCTGGACATTCTGTGAAAATCTGGACAGTTAAGAGGTATGTCAATATACTGATCTACCTTACAAGCTCGACACTTTACAAGATCAACATTTAGAATGACGAGACCACAAAAACAAAACCACAAAAGTTCACATGCCCGACATACCACAATCCCGACAGTTAACAAAACAAAAAGTTTGCTGTTCCACACAACACACACACAACACAAGCACACCAACAACCTAAAAACCTACACTACACCTTACACACAACTATCTATGCACTAACCTTAACCCAAACCCTAACACTAAGGTCCATCACTATCGCACACTTACCTTACCCGCACCCTAACCCTAACTCACTTAATCCGCCCCTAACCCTCAAGTCCCTCACTATCGCACACTTACCTTACCCGCACCCTAACCCTAAATCCCTCACTATCGCACACTTACCTTACCCGCACCCTAATCCTAAGTCCCTCACTATCACACACTCACCTTACCTGCACCCTAACCCTAAATCCCTCACTATCGCATACTTACCAAGTCGAGCTCACACATTTCCCATGTCTGTGTTTTCGCTGTCGGGATTACAAGTTGTTGGTTATCTGCTCCGTTGGTCTTGTGGTCTCGTCGTTCTAAATGTCGATCTTGTGAAGTGTCGAGATTGTAAGGTAGATCCCAATATACATATCAGTGTCAGACTTCAAATCATGCAGAAAATGTATGTCCAGACAAACCCTGTTAATCTAGCAAGTGTCTACCTGTATAAGAGCAATACTTACAATCTGTCCCTACTTCTGGAACTTTGTTCCCCATTTTGTTTGGCTTTCTCCACATTTCCTGTGCTAAGAGGTTGACACGTATGTAGACACAGCATGCAAAACTGTTCACATAGCCCATCTTCCAAACAGTGGACAGTATTTCCACCTACCCTCTGTGATGCTGCAGCTCCCACACCTCCATAATGATCTCCTCACAGGCAAGGAAAAGGGGCAAGGCCCACATGAAGGACTCAATTATAGCAAAGTGTTGCCATACCATTGGCTAATGGAGAGACAACACAGCTGTTCTGGATGCAATTAGCAAGTGGGAGACACCAATTGGTGCACAGGCCATCACCTGCTCATGAGCATTACCTCCAAGAGGCAAGCTGTTGCCCATGCAAAACAAGTCTGAACCTATCTATGGAAAGACAGACTGTGACTACAGAAAGCTATACTTCTGGATCACCCTGAGAAAACACTACAGCACTATAACAGATATGTCAAACAATTAAATATGTAATGGAATGCAGAAGGGGAGTGCAATAATAGAAAATAGGAAGTTAAACAATAGGTCTCAGCAAGAATTGCTGGACTGACATGTTGCTGTCCAGCACCTATGGCCATCCCTGCTGGCTCTGTCTGCAGTGACATAGATCACAGCTCTGGCCCCTGAGTCACCCCAGCAAAGGTCAGCTTACATATGACTACTAATGGAGTGTCTGATGTACAATACTGACTGTGACACTTCCAGGCCAGCTACCCGGGATGTAAATATTAACATGTCACTTGTGAATACTACTATGATACATATGCTTGTCTTACAAATGTAAGAGACCTATACAGGGTATGTGCATAGTAAACAACTGGCACAAAAGTATGCGTTGAACTGTATGTTATATACTGAGCTCATACCCATACCTTTCAGCTGTCCAGAGTTTTGCAGACTGACCACATGTTTGCCTCATATTCATAGTCATTTTCTCATACAGTTGTGTTTTGTCTGGCAAATCACTGGCAAATCAGTAAAGACTGAAGTCATAACATAATAGCATACATTTGAATGTCAGATGTCATATCCTTCAGAGTATTCCTGCAAAACCTACTTTGCTATCAACTGTCTAAGTATGTAACAGCAACATTTATAGTGTTGCCATTTTGGGGCCTTTTCCCCCTATTTATGTGTGCCTTTGTCCAGATGCCTTGCTCTAACAGGTTGAGAGGTATGACTAAGCTACAAGAATGCAAACATACTGTGCCATACTGACAAAGAACAGAAATGTATATCAAGTATTACCTGTGCACATGTATGTATTAATAGTAGTAGCTGGGAGCCTCAAACATACAGACATGAGTTGCAAAACATTAATTAAATATACTGAACTTGTTTTACAAATGTGTAATCTTAGTTTCAGTGCATCATAGGTTCATAGGTGGGTACTAGGCTAATGGCCCTGGAGCCTTTATAAGCCTAGCCCATAGGATTACCCTGGCATTGTGCCACCCGACCTTAGTTCCCAGTGTCTCTGTCGAGCAGAGCCACTGGAGTGATCCTCGGGGTGAATTTTCTATTTCCCATCCACTCGTCAAGATTTCTCTCGAAGGGGGCCAGTGAGATGCTCTGTTTGACATGTATGGGAAGTCTATTCCATAGCATGGGCAGTCCCTGGGTTATGAACCTGTCCCTCTAGCATGTTTTGTTGATTGTGGTAATGAGGTTGAGGTCTCTGGAGCATGTGGTGTGCAGGGATTGGGATTTCTTTATATGTAGAATTTCTAACAGAGCTTGGTCAGACATGGCTTTCTAAGTCAAGCAGAGATCGCCTCTAAGTAGGCAATATGAGACAGAGAATAGTTAGAGTTTTTTGAGTCTGTCCATATAGGACAAGTGTTTAAGGCCTAGGATCCCCTTTGTGAAGTACTTTTGTGGCCTCTCCAGTTGTTGCAGGTGTCTAGTGAGGTACATGCCAAATGGGGCATTGTACTCAATGATTGGCCTAATGAAGGCAGAGTAGATGGAGACAATGACCTCTTTCTTCCTGAATGCAAAACCCTTAGCAATGAGATTTGCCACATAGAAGGACATTCTGACCACAGTGACAATGTGGTGGTCAAAAGAGAGGTTCCTGACAACCTGTGTTCCCAAATCTCTTATAACGGCTTCTGTGTTCAGTGGACTACCATTGCTGCAGTAATTCATAGGAACCAGGTTTTTCCCAAAGGGGATGACGACACATTTTTTGGCATTGAGCTGAAGGCGGTGGTTCTGACACCAGTCATTGATCTCAGTGAGGCCTTTCTGTAGGATGTCAGCATCACTTGGGGAGATAATAATAGCTCCCAACTTGCAATCATCTGTGAACTTTGTCAGCCAGAGTCCCTTTGTGTTAGCCTGAACTTCAGAGATGTAGATACCAAACAGGAGAGGACCCAGGACCGAACCCTGTGGGACTCCACTCATGACTGGTGGGCAGTCTGACTTGGAGTCAGCTACTTTCACACTGTGGGTTCTATCTGTGAGCCAGTTTGCAGCCCACCTTGTGATATAGGGGTTGATGCCTAGCTTAGTGAGTTTTTCTATGATTGCTGAGAGGGGAATGGTATCAAAAGTCTTGGCCAGATCAAGGTAGGCTGTATGAACCACCTTGCCTTCATCCACAGCTCTGGTGACTGACTCAGAGAAGTTGACCAAGTTGAACAGGCATGATCTACTCTTCACAAAACCTAACTGTGTGGGATCCAGAGTTTGAGATTCCCTATATCCTTGTTTACTCTTTGTTTATTAGGTCCATGATGATGCGTTCCATAGCTTTGCATATCAGACTCATCAGGCTAATGGGGCGATATTTCTCAGGGTCTGTATTTGCTCCTCCTTTGTGGAGAGGGATGACTGTAGCAGTGCACCATTTGGTAGGGACAAAGCCTGAGATGAGGCTGTGATTGAACAGGGCACACAAGTGAGGTGCTAGTTAACTCTGTAGTTCATGTAGAACACAGCCAGGGATATTGTCAGGTCCCATAGAAACTGTATTTTTGGCCTTGGACAGTGCTCTTTTAACCTGTGCAGTAGTAATACTGGGTACCTGGCAATCTACTGGTATTGTGATTGGTCCTTTGGGGGGGAGGGGTAAAGTTGACACTGAATCTGTCGGCCAGTATATTGGCAATATCTGTTGGCTCGGTATAGGAGGTACCATTGTGCAGTAGCTCAGAGCAAATCTGGATATTACCATGGAGATTCTTTACATAAATATAGAAGGCCTTGTGGTTGTCTTTACTATCTGCTGCAATTCTGTTTTCATAGCTAGATTTAGAGGATTTGATGAGGGATCTCACCTCACAGGAAGAGGTTCTCTGGTTCAATTCTCGTCTGGAGTACCTTCTGTGTGGAGTCTGTATGTCCTCCCTGTGGTCGCGTGGGTTTTCTCTGGGTGCTCTGGTTTCCTCCCACATCCCAAAGACATGCTGTAGGTGGATCGGGCACCCTAAACTGGCCCTAGACATGAGTGTGTGCATGCATGTGTGTGCCTTCCGTGGAAAGTTGGGCATCGGGCTGGCAACTCGACACTGTAAAAACTCTGCTGCCAATCACGAGCGGACAGATGATCCACTGTGGTGACCCTTAACTGGGAAAAGCTGAAAGAAGAAGAAGATGAGGGATCTCAACTTTTTGTTGAGGCTGATAAGGGAGTTTTTCCAGTCTTGGGACTTCACCTTATTCTGCATCAGTTTTCTCCTTCTGTTGTAGAGTTTGTTTATGGCAGGGGGCCACCAGATTGGCTTCCTTTTTTTTGGAGGAGAGCATCTTGGTTCTATTGGTTATGGTAAGATCCATGCATTTGTGTACATGTTCATACAGTGCATTGGTGTTTGATTTGGCAGTCTCCAGAGAGCACCCCTGCAATACCAGGCTACAACTCTTAACCACACTTTTCAGCCACCAAACCAGGACCAAAACACTAAAGGTGGAGGAGTGTTAATATTCACCAAGGATATTCACACCACCAGGCTAGTTGCCCAACACAATGCATCTGAAATTCTCCAGGTGCAACTAACACTAGATAACACTGCAATACAAATTGTAGCTTGCTACAGATCCCCCACCATACCCCAAGATTTTCACTACACCTTTCTAAACATACTGGAAAATATTAAGATAGAACCAAACACCCTAATACTGGGTGATTTTAACTACCCTGCTTTTAACTGGGAAAACTACTCCGGTACCAACACCTTTGCCCAACGGTTCTTGTAATTCATAAATTCCAACATCCTGGATCAACTAATCCATAGTCCCACCAGGGGCTCCAATATCCTAGACCTGGTCATTACCAACATGGGAAATTGATGCTCCACACCTATGGTCACCCCCTCGTTAGTCAGGTCTGACCATAAGCTAATCACCCTTAACATCCACATCCCACCCCCACCCCCCAGTAAGGAAACCTCCATAAAAAACTTCTCCAAAGCCAACTTTATGCTACTCAAGTCAGAAGTGACAAACTTCATGACACCCATGCAGATGGGAACTGAAAGTTCAACTGCTGAATCCTACATGAGCACATCCACTCATGAATGAATCGTGCCATCCCAAATAGAACCAAGATGCTCTCATCCAAAAAAAGGAAGCCAATCTCGTGGTCCCCTGCCATAAACAAACTTTACAACAAAAGGAAGAAACTGTTGCCGAAAAGAGGAAAATCCCAGGATGCAAAAAACTCCCTTACCAGCCTCAGTAAGCAACTGAGATCCCTCATAAAATCCTCCAAAGCTAGTTACGAAAATAAAATTGCCAAAGATTCCAAAGACAACCACAAGGCATTCTATAACTATGTCAAGAATCTAAATGGCAATGCTCAGATATGCTCTGAGCTAAAACAGAATGGCATTAAATATACTGATCCCAAGGATATTGTCAATATCCTAGCAGATCGATTCAGTGCCAACTTCACTCCCCTCTCACCCCATAAATGGCCCATCTCAATACCGGAAGATTGCCAAATTCCAGTAATAACGGCCACACAGGTAAAAAACGCACTCTCCAAAGCCAAGAATACAGCATCCATGGGACCAGATGACATCCCGGGCTGTGTACTACATGAACTACAATATGAACTGGCACCTCACCTAAGTGTCATGTTTAATCATAGCCTCACCTCAGGTTTTGTGCCCACTGAGTGGCGCAGAGCTACAGTTATCCCACTCCACAAGGGGGGATCCACCTTGGATCCCGGAAACTACCGTCCCATCAGTCTGACAAGCCTTATCTGCAAGGCCTTGGAGCGTATTATCATGGAACTTATAAACAAAGACATTGGCAACCTTCAAACACTGGGCCCCACCCAGTTTGGGTTCATGAAGGGCCGATCTTGTCTCCTGAACCTGATTGACTTCTTCAAATCAGTCTCCAGAGCCATGGACAAGGGTAAGGTCGTCCACACAGCCTATCTAGACCTTGCCAAGGCCTTTGACACCATCCCCCACTCTGGAATCATAGATAAACTTACTAAGCTGGGCATTAATCCCTACTTCACCCAATGGGTTGCTAACTGGCTTACTGATAGAACCAACACTGTAAAAGTAGCCGACTCCAAATCTAGCTCCAGACAACTGACAAGTGGAGTACCTCAGGGTTCAGTCCTGGTACCGCTCTTGTTTGGCATCTACTTCTCTGAAGTACAGGCCAACACTAAGGGACTCTGGCTAATAAAGTTTGCAGATGACTGCAAACTGGGAGCCATTATTGAATCCCCAAATGATGTGGCTACTGTACAAAAGGGCCTTGCAGAAACAGATGTTTGGTGCCAGAGCCATGGGCTCAAGCTCAATGCCAAGAAATGTATAGTTATCCCCTTTGGAAAAAAACATGTATCCGTGAATTACCATATAGGTGGCAGTACACTAAACACTGAAAGTGTGATAAGAGACTTAGGGACACAGGTGGACAGTGGTCTCACCTTCGATAACCACATCACCACAACTGTCAGGAACTCCTTCTATGTGGCACACCTCATCACTAGGGGCTTTTCATCCAGAAAAAAGGAGGTCATTGTCCCACTGTACTCATCCCTCATTAGACCCATTATAGAATACAACGCCCAGTTTGGTATGTACCTCTCAAGACATCTGCAACAACTGGAAAGGCTGCAGAAATACTTTACTAAAAGAATCACAGGCCTAAAGCAGCTGCCCTACGCTGACCACCTTAAAAAACTCCAGCTATACTCTGTCGCATATCGTCTACTCAGAGGCAATCTCTGCTTAACATACAAGGCTATGTCAAATCCAGAGCTGTTGGACAAGCTACACTTAAAGAAATCTCAATCCCTCAGAGCCACATGCTCCAGGGATCTAAACCTTGTCATCACAATAAACAAAACATGCTGGAGGGATAGCTTCCTGACCCAGAGACTCCCCAGACTCTGGAATAGATTGCCCATACATGTCAAGCAGAGTGCCTCTTTAGCCCTCTTCAAAAGGAACCTTGATGATTGGATGGGAGAAAGGAAATTCACCCCAGGGATCACATCAGTTTCCCTGCTAGACAGGGGTCCAGGGAAGTAAATAGTGTGGGAAGAAATAGCCAGGGAATTGTTATGGCTAGGCTTGTCTAGGCCCTAGGGCTGATAACCTAGTACCAACCTATGAACCTATGCAACTCTTCTACATTTGCATAGGTGCTGTGAAGTTAGCCACCTCTGTTTTTAGGAGCCCAAAGTTAGCTTTGGAGAAGTTTTTCATGGTGGTTACCTTTGTATGGAGGTGTGTGGATTTCCAAGGTGATTAGTTTGTGGTCAGATCTAACCAGGGAGAAGTTGACTATTGGTGTATAGCAATGGTCGCCCATGTTAGTAATGACCAGGTCAAGGATGTTGCTACCTTTAGTGGGGGGTAACAATGAGCTGGTCCAGAGCATTGAAATTAATGAATTCCAGGAAAAATTGGGCAAGTGTATTGGTACATGAGTAGTTTTCCCAGTTAATGGAGGGGTAGTTGAAGTTGCCTAGTATAAGAGTGTTAGGTTGGACCCTAATATTTTCCAGGGTACTTAGGAACATGGACTTTGAGTCTTGGGACATGGTTGGGGACCTATAGCAGGCTACAACCTGAATTGCTGTCTTACCCGATGTTAGCTGCACCTGAAGTATCTCTGATGCGTTATGTTGGGCTCCCAGTCTGGAGGTGTGTGCATCCTTTATAAATATGGAAACACCACTGCCTTTAGAGCTTCGGCCCAAGTTCTGGGGCCAAAAGGTGTGAAATGAGTTATAGCCTGGTAGTGCAGGGGTGCTTTCTGCTGCCTTGAACCAGGTCTCTGTTACAGCACAAATGTCAATGTTCTCTATTTTAAGGAGTGCTTCAAGTGAGTGCATTTTGGGATTTAGACATCTAGCATTGAGCAGCTTGACCCTCAGATTGCATTTGTTTGTAGCTGTTATGGTGGTAATTTGGTCTTTGGAACACCGCCTAAAAAAGACACTATAGGGGTGGCAAGAGCCTCGGCCAGTATCCGGAAGCCCAGAAGTGACAGATGTAGGCCATCTCTGGCAAAGCATTGAGGTCTGTCAATCATGTCATCCCAGGCAGACAGATACTGGATCCCCTTAGAATGACACCATAAACATAGCCAATTGTTGAAATCAATCATTTTCTGCTTGTACTGTGGTATCATTCTGGGTGATGGTAGGATGTTGCTCAGGGCTAGGGTCATACCAGCCAGGGCTACATAATCCGAGAGCTCCTCCATGTCACTTTTCATGTAGCCCAGGGAGATACGTCTCAGGTCATTCACACCCACATGTACAATGACAGAGTCATATTTGTACCTGTTGTTGAGGGACCTGAGTTTGTGCATTATGTGGTGGATCCTGGAACCTGACAGGCAGGTGACTGTTACTTTCTCCTTATTCAACCTAGTGAGTGGGACATCACTGTGCCTCACTATCGAGTTACCTATGACTAGTGTGTTGGGCATGCTGTTTGCCTTAGGGGCTTTGGTTGAGTGGCACACTGTTTAGGAGAGTTATATGTCTCGTGATTAGTGCTGTGTTGTGGTGCATTTCTACCTTGAAGGTCTCTGCTGTTTGGGTAGATTTTTATTGAGAGCCTCCATGAAGGTGGGTGTGTGCTTTGTGTTTTTATGTGAAGGCAGTGCTGGTGTGTGTTCTGGGGGGCTATGTGTTCCATGTGGTGTGGTGTAAGTGTTAACCTTCTCCTCTTGACCAGCTATTTCAGTCTTGGCTGGAGAGTGTGTGGCTTCCAATTTGGATATATAAGTGCATCTCTTTCAAGTCTGAGTGTTGGGAGGTAAGAGGAGAGGGTTGTTGGTGTACATGAGGCAGTTGCTACATTGCATCAGGATGCCCCAAGTTCACCATGTTAATAGGAGAAAGCACAGGGAACTGACCTTTAGACATGCCTGGAGGAGTGGGCATTAATAATAAGTCCTGCAGCTGTTTCCTTGTAGAATGTTTAGTACTGGTAGCACTTTTGTGTGCTACAATAATTGCTACAAGAAGTCTGGTAAAGTTCTAGACTAATAAACTAGTAAAAGTGCAGGAGAGGAGAGAACTAGCAGGTCTAAGGGAAAAATTGAAGAGCAGACTTTGGCACCGCTCAGAAAGCTGGGAAACAAGTGCAAATGCAGGCTTTTAAACCAGAAAGATGAAAGAGATTAAAAAACTGCCTAAACAGCCAATAAACTACAATTACTAGGTCAGAAACCACTCTTCCTATGGTAGATAGGATACCTAGTGCTTACCACTCCCACTGATAAGCTAGAAGGCTTCCCTCCAACACAGAAAGGCTTGGGGACTCAGAAGCTTACATACAGTCCTGGATACAGCAAATCTGTATCTGGACTAGACTAGTTACAGGAAAGGCAGGAAACAAGGAGAAAATGTGGGCTTTTAAACCAGAAAGTTGAAAGAGATGGAAAAACTGCCCAAACAGCCAATAAACTACAATTTCTGGGCCAGAAACGACTCCTCTTGTGGTAGATAGACTACCTAGTGCTTATCACTCCCACTGATAAGCTAGAAGGCTTCCCTCCAACACAGAAAGGCTTGGGGGGCTCAGAAGCTTACAAACAGTCCTGGATACAGCAAATATGTATCTGGACTAGAATAGTTACAGGAAAGGTAGGAAACAAGCTTAGATTTTTTTAATAAAATGGAAAGGGAGAAAGCAGGAACAGAAGATAATTCAAGGTTAAGAACCTAAGTGGGTTGGCCTTCTCAAATGTTCTCTCTGTATTAGGTAGAATGAACTAATGACACTAGACTGGGAGAAGTGTCTCAGATCAAATTTATGGTAGGGATGGGCAACTAACAAAGCCACCAAGTATAAGAACAAGACACCAGTGGGGGGAGTATTACAGCTACTAGCTATACTATTAGGCAGAAAACACTACAGAAATGTTTATCACAGCAGAAAAACAGCAGTGAGCCACTAAATGAAAGTTTTAAACAGATAAAGGAGCAAAGAGACTCTAGAGAATGCTTTTAACAGCAAACAAATCAGTTATATGATACACTCCTTGGCAGGAAATCAGAACAAACAAACGGCAGACCTCTATCCAGATTATGATACCTGACTAGAACACAGAAATCTCACAAAAAGTGCACAGAAAAATACAGATAGAGAACTCACAAACAGAAAATACAACTCCCGGTATGAAAAAGCAGTTTACAGTTAAATAATTCAGTAAAAATGCAATTACAGTAATGAAACACTATCTAGCAATGAAAAATACCATTAAAACAGTATAAAACAGTACACAAATGCAGTGAAACAGTAAAAAAGTTTTATAATGGTGCAAAATGTAGTAGATTAGCTGTATAGAGAAGGTCAGGAAACCCTGTTACTCTCAATAATAGAGAAGACAAGACACGATCAGCAGAAGATGGCTGCCAAAACATAGGAAACTCAACAAACTAAACAACCCGGCTGGATAACAGCAGGCCTCTATCCAAACTATGCTACGCAGCTGGAATACAGAAACCTCACAATAAGTGCACAGAAGAGCACAGATAGAATACTCACAAACAGAAAATACAACTGTCGGTATGAAAAAGCATTTTACAGTTAAGTCATTCAGTAAAAATGCAATTACAGTAATGAAACACTATCTAGCAATGCAAAATACAGTTAAAACAGTATACACAAGTACACAAATGCAGTGAAACAGTAAAACAAGCTTTATAACAGTGCAAAATGTAGTAGATTAGCTGTATAGAGCAATTATAAGCATTGAAGAAGTGCAATTCAATTAAATAAATGGACATAAATGTCTAAAGCTACAGGTTGTTGTATTGCCTTAGAACAGGAATAATTACTAATTTGATTATAATTACTAGGTTGAAACTGGAAAAGTATTTAACTATGTTATGACTTTGTGTCCAAGCCTACACCAAACATCTATATAAGCACCTACACAACTGTATGGACTCAGCAATACCTGACGAAACAAAATCATCTCACCTAAGGTAGAGTAAACATCTGTGGTGGACAGCAGCAATACACAAACTATATAATAGGTGGAAATATTAGCTGTACAGGGCCAAGAAGGAGCAGATGCCAAACTGGAAGCAACCTCACCTTTGTCTGAACAAGTAAATAAGGTCACAGGTGAATTACTCTAAGGCTAACTTTGAGTGCAAATTGGACACATCCAAGGCCAATCACAAGGCCTTCTTCACATATGTCTGCAGTCTCAGAGGCAGCACCCAAATCTGCTCTGTACTGGTGGTCAATAACACCACATGTACATACGTCATAGATATAGCCAACCTGCTGCAGACAGGCTAAGTGAAGACCTCAGCCCTTGTCTCCCCCATCAGTAAAGGAGGATATGCACAGCACCTGCCCCCCCCCACATCATCAGGGAGCAGGTCCATAATGCCCTCTCAAAGGCAACAAACTGAAGTCTCCATGGGACCTGATAACATCCCTGGCTGCATCCTACATGAACTCAGGCATGAGCTCTCAGCTCCATTACACACTCTAGTCAACCAAAGCATGAGCACCAGTGTTATCCCATCTGCACGGGGGACAGCCACTTTCACCCATCTACGCAAAGGTGGAGTATCCACTGACCCAGCCAATCATATGCACATCAGCCTAACTAGCCTGATCTACAAGACCATGGAAGGCATTATCAAGGACCTTATAAACAGGGACATTGGCAACCTCAAAATGCTTGAGCCCACACAATTTGGTATTGTCAAAGGGAGATCAGGCCTGTTAAACCAGGTCAACTTCTTTGAAGCAGTCAACAAACACATGGACAAGGGGAAGAGGGTGCACACTGCCTAACTTCACCTAGCCAAAGCCTCTGACAATAACCCACAGTTGGCCATAATACATAGGCCTACACAGCTATACATCAACCTGTATGTTACCATATGGGTAGCTAACTGGCTCAATGATAGTACCCACTCAGTCAAAGTAGTGGATGCCACCTCTAGTAGTAAACCCTTAAAGAGTGGTATACCCCAAGGATCTGTCTGGAGACCTCTACTGTTAAGGATATACTGTTCTGAGATGCAAGACAATACCAAATGGTCTGTGGCTGACCAGATTTACAGATGACTGCAAGCTGGCCACTGTCTTACATCCCCCTAGTGATGTGAGCATCCTCCAAGAGGCCCTTACCCAAATTAATGACTGGTGCCAGAAGCACTGCCTCAAACTGAATGCCAGAGAATGCATCATTATCCCTGTTGTGGTAGATGTCATCCACACTAGTTATGACAGTAATAACAATGTACTGAGCATGCAATCAGGCGTGAAGTGACTTGTGCACCAAGGTTGATAGCATCCTGACAGTTTCTCACCACGTTGGCACCATTGTATGGATGGCTGTCTACATGGCCCACTTCACAAATAAGTTTATGTCTTCCAGGAACCAGGTAGCCATAGCATCCCTGTACTCCTCCCTTATCAGACCCATTACTGAGTACAATGGCTCATTTTGCATGTACCATGCCAACCACATGCAGCAGTTGCAGAGACCACAGAGGTTCCCTAGCAGGAAAATCCAGGGTCTGTAACACCTATCCTATACAGATAGGCTGAAAGCCCTGTCACTCTACTCAGTCTCAGACAGACTGATCATAGGTGATGTGTGTCTGATTAACAAGGCCATTCCCAAACCAGCCTTGATGGAGTTTCTGCATATCTGTAAGACAAATCCCACTCACGCAACCCACATGCAAGGCCCTCACCTAGTCTGAATAAGATTTGTTGATGGGATAGATTTGTGTCTCAAACAATACACTGTCTGTAAAATACATTCACTCCCCATGTCTAGCAGAGTACCTCTCTAGCCTTCTTTAAGAAGAAGCTGGATAACTGCATGGGAAACACAAAAGACACCCCTGGGATCCCACCTGTGTCCTACCTGGATAGGGGAAACAGGTGCTGACTTTGGAGGGACATGTGCAAATATCTGGGCTAGGCTTATGAGGACATCCAGGCCAATAGCCTAGTATCATCCTATGAACCTATGCACCTGGTACTTTGCACATTTCCTGTATGTATTGCAGACTGTCCTGCAATGTTGTCATAAATGAATCCCTGTGAGTCTGAATTGTGTAGTTACTGCATTGATAGAGTATTCTCTTGTTCCTTCATTAGTTATTACCACATATTGTTACACCTTGTCAGTGTGTCTGGTCTGTATAGCACTAGGTTAGCTCTTAGAGTACTTGCATATGCATGTGGTGACACTGTATAGCACACTCCAATAGCCTTGGTCTTTGTCACACTTACCATTTTGCTAATAGGCTCATCACACAGTATGGTTTGTCACCCTTTGTTGAGGGCCTTACAGCAGCTGTTAAAAGATGGATCATGACAGTCAGAACTACCTTAAAGTCTGGGCTGAAGGGCCCATAGGTAGCAAAGTTGTGCCAGACTTTAACAGGAGTCTGTGTTTGTGTGTGTGTGTGTGTGTGTGTGTGTGTGTGTGTGTGTGTGTGTGTGTGTGTGTGTGTGTGTGTGTGTGTGTGTGTGATTCAAAACTCAAATATCAAAGTGTGTGTGTCAGCAACTTGGCCAAGGACCCAAAGTAGTGGTTCGACAGAGAGGCTGACAGATGTTTTGGATTGACCTCTCTGCTGAGATGTTAACCTCATAGGTGTGCCAGTGTGGAGTGTTATTGGGGATGTGGAGAGAGAGGAAAGATTATCCCCACACTGACTGTGACCTCTGTGTACTCTGAATGGTAATTGTACTTTAATGTGCATGTACTTGTCATCCTGCCATTGTGTACATCCATTACTGGTGGTAGTGGCGAGTATTTAGGCTCCCTGATGATTGGGCCAGTGCAGGATGACACACTGACAGTACATACTGATGGATACAGATGGCATATCACATCATGTACAATCATTGAGCCCATCTAAGTCTGACAATGTCATACAGGGTTATTTCACAGATTGTCCAGGTCTCCTTGACCATTTCTGACATAATCTGCCTAGGTGAGTATGTACTCCACACCTGTATCTGATTGCCTCACGCCTATGGCCAGCATACCTGGTGACGCCTGTAGAAGGACAACGAGTTATAGGTAGTAGTAGTGGGTGGCTGCTGGTGTGTACATACTGAGCATACAATGTAAGGGAATGGATACATTACCAGATACCCAGGTACCATCACTGTGCCCTGACTGGTCTGGCATGCCAACGAAACATTCCCCAAACTATGTGGACAAATATCATGTATTGTTCAACTGGTATGTGTAAATATACATTTGTCTGGCAGGGTGGTCTACACCTTGCAGGCACATGTACGCATTCCTAAACATCTGGGTGCTGAATATGTCGGACACCTATGAGGAGGTCACCCAACAACATATATGCACTGATCTCAGTTATTGTGTAGATCAGATGTTCCTGAAATATCCACATGCACCTGTAGGAGCACTCATCTATTTGTGGGATGTAGGCTTGAATACATGGTACTGTAATGCTGCCCATAGGGGACACCCAGCAGTCGACAGTACTGATGTGTGTGGACACCTAACAACATAATCTGTCACAGCAGACAGGCCACTTATTAAATTCCACATACCATACCAGGTTCCTAGGCTGTGGGCCTTGTGTGGCCATATCCCTAGGCCACATGTTAGCCCATGTGTATGCAAGGCAACAGCTGATGTCTCCATCCAACAGGGACACAGGTGGTATCCCAAGGGTGTATGTGCCATTAACCATCCAGTTGACTATGTTACACCTGCAAAGATGTAAGTAGCTACACTGCCTGATGTGGACAGGGTGCCCATTCCCCCACAGGGCAATTGTGTGTGACACACATCCAAGCTGTCAACAAGGCCAGTCCAGGTCACTCACCAGGTGGAGGGTGTGTGTGTGTGTGTGTGTGTGTGTGTGTGTGTGTGTGTGTGTGTGTGTGTGTGTGTGTGTGTGTGTGTGTCTTAACAGAGTTGAGCATGACCTGCACTCGTGCAGCAGTCCTAGCAATGTGGAGTGTGTGATTACCTGGCATGCCAGAGTGAGGTAACTCTTGAGGGATATGTATGACACCGGGTAGAGGGCTGGCCTCATAGCCTATAGGTGTATGGTATATGTCTGATGGACTGGTATGCCCTAGTAGGGAACTTCTGTGATGTATCCAGCTGCTTCATATGCCATCTGATGTGAATGATGAATGGAGGAGTATGCACATTAATGGTCCTCATTGGGGGGAACATGAAATATCAGGATCAGGAGTGCAATGCATGCTGTAATGCCAGTATGGTAAAACTACCCACACACATACTGTGCTGATAGATGGTAGGAGTATGATGGGGGTGTTAGCGATGGATAGTACTAGCAAACGTGGAAGTGAAGGATCTGTACATAACGGTGCCCAGTGTATGAGGTCCTGTGATGTTTCCTGTTCATGTCTTTCAGGTGGGATGTCTCGACAATGACAACCAGCCTTTTCTGATGCTGAGACTGCAACAATACTCGATGCCATAAGATTACATCACATGGTCCTGTTCAGGAGGAACAGATAGTAGCTGCAAGAATGGACCATCCTGTGGACCAAGCAAGTGATAAAAATTAACAATCTGGGTCAGCATGGGTGAACCTATGAACAGGTTAGGCACAGGGCCACTGACCTTATCCCACCATGCCCGGCAAAGGGCTGCAGCTGTGGCAAGAGACCATACAGCCACAGGTGGGAGTCCTGTTATGCAGGCCCCCACTGACACAAACAGAGGAGTTCCTGACCAACCTTATGGCAGCCACCCCAGGAAACTGTACACATCTATGTCGTGCAGGTGGGTGGCACCTAGATAACAGGCAAGGAGCATCAGGCTAAGGTCCTAGTGGACATCACTTGAATACTGTATCATTCATACTTGGAGTATCTAGCTGCATATGTCAGGTCAAACTGCATTTGTGGGTGGAGTTTTGTAATGCACACAAGTGCACATCTATAGTGAATAACAGCAAATTGTTTAGTATCAGAGGTTGTACTGTGCATGTTCAGAAATGCATCATTTATCCTGTACCAATGTCACATGTGAGTGTGCTGACAATACCTCTCCCCCACAACTACATAGGTCCCCTTGGTCTGGCTGGGGAACAGCAGCCTGAAGCCGGTGAGTATGGATATGTCTTGTTGTGGCTCACCAATACCCTAGGCATGTTAAGGGCATGCATTTTTCCATGCACACAACTGTTACTCTTAGCCATATTGCAATATGTGCATGTTCACTTATGGTGGGGTTAACTGCAGTGCATCACAGTGATCATCACAGGATCCTATTCACAGGAGCTGTAACATTTCTGTAGGTGTTGCCACTGTGCTATACATGGGTACATCAATACTGTGTACATTGGTGCAGTGTGTGTTGGGTGAAGGTCCATCACCTACTGCCACTCCTCACATATCTCAGAGGTGTATATTAGTAGCAACATTACATGAACATAGCTGCACTGCATGTTGTTGAGGGCCTGTCCAGAGTGTAAATGTGTGTCATGCATGTTATCATTCAGAAATTGTGTGGTCTGTATAATGCCTTTGTGCCACGTCACCTGTATGTGTGTGTGCGTGTGTGTGTGTGTGTGTGTGTGTGTGTGTGTGTGTGTGTGTGTGTGCGTGGGTGTGCGTGGGTGTGCGTGTGTGTGCGTGTGTGTGTGTGTGTGTGTGTGCACACGTGTGTGTGTGTGTGTGTGTGTGTGTGTGTGTGTGTGTGTGTGTGTGTGTGTGTGTGTGTGTGTGTGTGTGTGTGTGTATCAGCAAACACTATAGTGCAGGTATTAATTTACAGGTGTTGTCTTCCCCCTCACAGTTGAACATGGGGGATGGTATCGCTCCCTCTCACAACCTGATGTCAGTGTCTTTGCAGACTCAGATGATGATGGTGGTCATAGTGAGGCACAAGTGGGGTTGTTGGGGGCTAAATCTGTACCATTGGATTTTATCCCACTTTCACCCACAATGTCCCTGCACACAGTATACCCACACATACCCAGTCCCCAGCAACCACAGATAATGGACAGTTGGAGGGTGGTGGCATGGAATAGGCTAGCGTGGTGATTATGGCAAGTGTGAGTGTAGACACTAGCCATAGCCAGAGAGCAGGCAAGGTCCCACATAGACAGATGGATAAGGGTGCTCAAAGGAGGACTGCTGTCCATCAAGCCCCTGTTGCAAGTGTCACAGCAGGTGACACCAGATACATGTTTTGGTCCATCATGGAGGCACAGGCATGTTCTGAATGCAACACCAGACAGATGCTCAGGATCATGAATGCAACACTTTCTGCCATGAGTGATGACCTCCACGGCCTTGGTGATGACATACATTATTATGCTGATGTTGTGGATAGACAATGAGGTGAGACATTGTCATTGCTTGACTGGGCAATGTCTGTGCTTGAGCATGTGGTGGGAGTAGGGCATTGGCCATGTGGACATAAGTCAGAAACAAGATCAGCTGAGAGTCCACGTGGCCATGCACATTCACACTTCCGTAGTGGCAGTACCACCAGCAGCACTACTGAAGGGAGGGTGTTGTCCACACCACAACGGAGCAGGCCATGGGCACGTGGTCCTGACCAGTCCCATCAGGGACACAGATCCAGCAGACAGCAATCACCATCAAGGAGTATTACTGCATCTGGCCTTGGGCCTGGTGGTGCCAGTGAGACACCTGGCAGAGCCAGTTCCTGTGTTTGTGGCTGGAGACAGTGAACTGTACATCCTGCCATGTAAGGTCCATGGCTGTCCAACATACCCCTGTGTAGGGCAACCACATGGCTTGACTGTGTGCATACAAACACTCACACATCTCTATCACAGGCAGGCCACCACCAGATACACACAGCTCCTCTGCATGATCCAGTTGAACAACACCCCTCCAGACACATACACACACACACACACACACACACACACACACACACACACACAATGTCAACCATATGGCCCAGCCTAGGACTCTGGCAAACCCACACCACACCCTGTGCATGTGATGATACCTGTGCCACATTCCTGTTATCCATACCATCGGTGCAGGGTCATGTTTATATGGGTCTGATGCAAGGGGTTAGTATAGTACAGTGTAGTTATGTAATACTATATCACATGCTGTCTGCTGGCAATTGTTATGGGTACACATCAAAGTGTATGTACTTTTTTAGTCATGATGCATTATTGCTGTTAGTACTGCTGACTGACTGTAGTCTCATATACTCTATTCTGTTTGTGTTCCAGGTATCTGTGTGTCTGCAGACTGTGGGCTTGCTAACATTACCAACAATGAATATGGACTAGTGGAAACACGGTGACCTTTTAATAGCCAAGGTACAACTGGATATGTACATGTTTACCGGATGTGTATGCATGCAACAGCATGTAAGGGACACTAGGGGCAGACAGTGTGACCTTGCATACATACCCCTTGACACAGCCAGCTAGCCTTCATACATGTCACCTGGGTGTCCGGTAGCACCACAGGCTCATACATACAGGGGAGGTTACTTGAGTACTGGCACTAGGTCCCTCACAAGCTGAGCCATTACTTTAACCCCAACAGATTCACCTATTTTGTGGGCACCAGGTAGTCATAGGGCCTTCACATGTCTACATATTGCACACACATAGTAAGAACACAATGTGTGTGTGACATTATCAAATGTGAAGTGTGGGGCACAACTTATAGTAATGTGACAGTTGGCAGGCTATAGAATGCCCATGGCAAGTGCAACACACAGGATTTCCACTGGTTTGCTACTATGACACCTTCTTTGTGTGACATTACCTTAGCTTACCATATTTCTTATAACAGTAAGGTGCTTCTGATGTGCAATAACTGCTCAATGCAATCAGTACAGAACTGTATGACATGTTTCTTGTCCTGCAGTCTTGGGACCTCTTTTCACTGTTTCAGTTGTTGTCACAGGTTACACCTTGCCAAACATGGACTGCAACATGCAGGGTGGTACAGACATATCTCTCAACTGTATATATTTGCACAGAATGTCCAGATTTTTGCCTCATATTTTTGGTCCATTTTCTCTTAAACCTGTGTTTTTTCTGGCAAATTGTTGCCAAATCATTGTGGGTTGATGTAAAAAAATAATGGCAGAAATTATGAGTTGCAGACTTCATACCTTTCAGACTGTCTATGCTAATGCAAAACCTGTTATTCTATCACCTTTATAAGTTTGTAGGAGCAATATATGAAAGGTCTCCCTATTATGTGCCCTTTGTCACTCCATTATTTATGGCTTTGTAAACATTTCTTGCTCTAAGAGCTTGGGAGGTATGGGTACATATGGTGGCCATACATCTGGCATCTGCATATATCTGCAGATTGTCCTGATGTCTAACACATAATTTCTTTCCATCTGTCATAAACATGTGGTTTTCTAGCCAATGTTTTGAAAGATCACAACAGAATGACATTGCAGATTAATGATGGATATTGTCATGTAACAGCACATACTCTTTGACAGGTACATTCAGATGCATGACCTGTTCTGCTATCTATTTCCCATGTGTGTCACAGCAATATGTGAAGGGTATGCTCAGTGTTTGCTGTTTGGCCCAGCTTCCCATACGGCTTTAACCAGATATTTTTCTGTGAGTGGTTGAGAGGTATGCTGGTACATACATACATACAGACACACACACACACACACACACACACACACACACACACACACACACACACACACACACACACACACTGCTGCATGGGGATATGCATTGAAACACACATGCACAGAGTTGACACTTCTCATATTAGATGACCCACCTATCTATTTATGTACAACACACAGTGATATGATGATTGCATGCACCACAGTGCCTTTGTGTTAGAAACTGTGTAACTGTTCTTGTAAAGTGAATGACATCTGTAGGGGCTGCAACTAGGTTGGAAATGGGGGAGTTAACAAGGTGGAAGAGGTGCACAAAATGGCATAACCATTGCATACACACAGGAAAGACAGCCACAGGGGATATGCATACCAAAAAACATACACAGTTGCCAATAGTTTACTAACCCTGTGTATCCACTTGTATGTACTATAGTGCTACGTACACATTACATGCACCACAGAGATTATATGCTGGGGACATGACTTACTACCTCTTACAAGTAATCTTGGGAATGCCTTCATAGATGGTGGGATAAAACACCCAAAATAGCAACTGGTCTCATATATTGCTCTTACATACCTGGACAAGTGATAGAGTAACATACTTTGTATCAGCATCATGTTTCAGACAGGTATGAAGTCTGATGCTGACATGTCTTTCACAACAGTAACTGTGACATATTTTGCAATGATTACTCATAAATGCCCATTGTTAGGGGACACAGACAACATATAGGTTGCAAACATCTGGATATTCCATATACATCTGATGACTGACATGGCCTGTATAATTTAACATGGTGCATGCAAGGCAGATGCCATTAACTGCCTCGTTAAAGTAATACCATGGGGAGAGAGTCAACCAGCCTTAAAATGATATAGCCAACACACACACACACACACACACACACACAGTCTCACAGTTGCCAATATTGAGTTTAGAACCCCTATCTATTTAGTTATTTGCACTATAGTGTTACACAGGTGCCACGGAGCTTACAGTATTGAAGAGTGTCCCAAGGTACTTCTAAGTTGAATAACACCAGCGGCCATTGTAAAGTACACCAATGTAAAGTGTACTGGGTGGAAAATGACTCAAAATGCTTTAACCTACAAACACATACACACATTTGCCAGAACTGAGATTAGAACCCCTGATTATCTAGTTATTTGTTCTACACTGTTACATAGTTACTGCACACACCATGGAGCTTACAGGGCTGATGGCTGTCCAGAGGTGCTTCTAGGGTGAATAAATTCAGCAGCCCTTGTAAAGAATGGCAATGGGAAGTGTACTGAGTGGGGAAGGCTTCAAAATACTTTACCCTATAGACATACATACTTCCAAACACACACACATTTGCCAGAACTGAGATTTGAACCACTACCTATCTAGTTATGTGCGTTATACTGTTACGTGGTTATTGCATGCACCACAGAGCTTATAGGGCTGACTGCTGTCCAAAGGTACATTTAGGGTGAATAACATCAGCAGCCCTTGTAAAGTATGGCAACGGGAAGTGCACTGGGTGGGAAAGGCCTCAAAATACTTTAACCTACAAACACTTACACACCTACACACATTTGTCAGAACTGAGATTAGAACACCTGCCTATCTAGTTATTTGTTTTATACTATTACATAGGTATTGCATGCACCACAGAGCTTATAGGGCTGATAGCTGTCCAAGGGTACTTCTAGGGTGAATAACATCAGCAGCGCTTGTAAAGTATGGCAGTGGGAAGTGTATTGGGTGGGAAAGGCCTAAAAATACTTTAACCTGGAAAATATGAAGGTCTCTCCGAACACCATTATATTGGGCGACTTCAACTACCCAAACATAGATTGGGAGCATTACTCTAGCTCCAACACCCTTGCCCAAAGGTTCCTAGAATTCATAAACTCAAATGCTATGGAACAACTTGTTACCACTCCCGCAAGAGGGGAAAACATACTGGACCTGATCATCACCAACATGGGGACTCTATGCTCCAGACCAGAAGTGTATCCCTCACTGGTAAGATCAGACCATAAACTGATCTCACTGGATATTCACATCCTGACCCCACCCCCTGCCCAGAAAACCACAGTGAAAAACTTCTCTAAAGCAAATTTCACACTCCTCAAAAACGAGGTGGAATCCTTTAAAGCCCCGGTCCTGTGGAAAATACGGCCCAGACCGCAGAATCCTTTATAAATGCATTCTATGAACACCTTCAGGACTGCATGGATCATGCAATCCCAAATAAAACCAAGAGCCAATCCTCCAAAGGCAGGTTGTCCTGTCTGGTGGGCCCCAGCCATAAACAAACTATACAATAGAAGGAGGAAGCTACTACATGATAGAGCAAAATCCCAAAAAGGGAAGGCATCTCTGATCAGTATTAGCAAAAACTAAGGGCACTCATAAAATCGTCAAAGGCCAGCTTCGAGAAAAATTGCACAGGACACTAAGGATAATCACAAGGCTTTCTTTAGTTATGTTAGGAACCTGGGTGGGAATTCCCAGATATGCTCAGAATTAGTCCAAAATGACAAAAATACACTGATCCCACAGACATTGCCAACATCCTAGCTGACAGGTTCAGCACAAACTTCTCCCCCCCTCCCCACCAAAAGGGCAAATATCTATCCCAGCAGAGTGCTGCCCCCCTGACATCTCAGATGCTCAGGTGGGAGCCGCCCTCTCCAAAGCAAAAAACACAGCATCAATGGGACCAGACGGTGTCCCAGGCTGCGTCCTACATGAACTCCAAGAAGAGCTAAACCCAAACATAAAACTACTGTTCAGTCTCAGCCTTACTACAGGATATGTACCCAAAGAGTGGCGTACAGCAACAGTGGTCCCTCTCCACAAAGGTGGTGCATCAACGGACCCTGGAAACTATCGCCCCGTAAGCCTGACTAGCTTGGTCTGCAAAGCTATGGAAAGGATCATCATGGACCTCATAAATAAAGATATTGGGGACCTACAGACACTAGATCCTACCCAGTTTAACTTTGTTAAGGGCAGATCCTGCCTCTTAAACCTGGTTGACTTCTTTGAAACAGTCACCAAGGCCATTGACGAAGGGAAGGTGGTCCACACAGCCTATCTGGACCTCGCAAAAGCCTTCGATACAATACCCCACTCGGGCATTATAGATAAGCTCACCAGCTTAAATATAAACCCCTATGTCACTAGATGGGTTGCAAACTGGCTCAAGGACAGAACCCACATGGTTAGAATTGCTGGAGCCATGTCAGACTCCAAACCAGTTACAAGTGGCGTCCCACAAGGCTCAGTCCTGGGACCTCTCTTGTTTGGTATATATTTCTCGGAGTTACAGGCCAACACGGAAGGACTGTGGCTGACCAAGTTCGCAGATGACTGCAAACTGGGCGCCATAATCGACTCTCCAGCTGACACAAGCATCCTCCAAAAGGGCCTCGAGAAACAGACAACTGGTGCCAGAGCCATGGCCTCAAGCTAAACGCCAAAAGTGTATAGTCATCCCTTTGGCAAAAACAAAGTGCCCACAAATTACCACATAGGTGGTAATCCATTAAGTACAGAAGAAGTAATTAGGGACCTGGGGACCCAAGTTGATAGCAATCTCTCATTTGACAACCACGTGGCCAAAGTGGTTAGAAAAACATTTTATATAGCCCACCTAATCATGAAGGGATTCACATCTAGATTAGGGAGGTCATCGTGCCTCTTTACTCATCCCTCATCAGGCCCATAATTGAGTACAATGCCCCTTTTGGGATGTACCTTACCAAACACCTGCAGCAACTGGAAAGACCCCAAAAGTACCTCACCAAGAGGATCAAAGGGCTCAAACAGATGCCATATGCTGCCCGGTTAAAGAAACTCCAGCTCTACTCAGTGGCATACCGCCTGCTCAGAGGTGACCTGTGCCTGACGTATAAGGCCATGTCCAACCCGGAATTAAGGGACATGCTGCACCTCAAAAAATCCAAATCCCATCGAGCTACACGCTCGAGAGACTTGAACCTCAGCACTGAAATAAATAGGACATGCTGGAGGGACAGATTCATAACCCAAAGGCTCCCTTCACTCTGGAATAAAATCACAGTCCAGGTTAGGCAGAGTCCCTCATTGACTCTTTTCAAGAGGAATATTGATGAGTGGATGGGAGATCGTAGGTTTACCCCGGGTATCACTTCTGTGTTACTGTTAGACAGAGGCACAGTATACTAACCTCGAAAAAGGGCATAGCAAAATTAATTTAAAATGGGTGGCGAAAGCCAAACATACTCTGGCTAGGCTTATAAATGCCCTAGGGCAGATAGCCTAGTATGAACCTATGAACCTATGAACCTACAAACACACACTTTTGCCAGAACTGAGATTAGAACCCCTGCCTATATAGTTATTTGATTTATACCATTATGCAGTTATTGCATGCACCACAGAGCTTATAGGGCTGATGGCTGTCCAAAGGTACTTCTAGGGTGAATAACATCAGCAGGCCTTGTACAGTATGGCAATGGGAAGTGTACTGGGTGGGAAAGGCTTCAAAATACTTTAACCCTACAAACATGCACACACTTGCCAGAATTGAGATTAAAACCCCTGCCTATCTAGTTATTTGTACTATACTGTTATGTAATTATTGAATACATCACAGAGCTTAAAAGACTGATGGCTGTCCAAAGGTACTTCAAGGGTGAATAACATCAGCAGCCCTTGTAAAGTATAGCAATGGGAAGTGTACTGGCTGGGAAAGGCCTCAAAATACTTTAACTGACAAACACACACACACACACACACACACACACACACACACACACACACACACACACACACACACACACGCACACACATTTGCCAGAACTGAGATTAGAACCCCTGCCTACTTAGTTATTTGTAGTATACTGTTATATAGTTATTGCATGCATCACAGAGCTTATAGGACTGACAACTATCGAAAGGTACTTCTAAGGTGAATGACATCAGCAGGTATTGTAAAGTAAGGCAATGGCAAGTGCACTGAGTGGAAAAGGCCTCGTAATACTTTAACCTACAAACACACACACACACACAGACAAAGGCAGGTGATGTGCTATTACACCCCCCACATCAGTATTATTACACAATGGTGCGCACCTTCATGCTGGCACATGCGACTGTTTACAACTGGCATGCAACTGTCCGCAGCAGGATATCACTCTGTGCCTTTCAGGGTATCCCGGTCTATGACTCACTCTCTATGTGTGTCTCCCTGTGTGTCTCTCTCTATCACTGTCTGTTTCTCTCTTCCCCATATCTTTGTGTGTGTGTGGTTGAAATATCGTTCTATGTTGCCCATATATATGTCTGTGTATCATGCAACAGATGCAGATATATCACATATGGGCCACCTACAGCTAGCTGAGGGTACTCCTGTCTGATGAGTGTGGATAGAGTCAGTTAAGGTGTACATAGCTGTCTGTATGCAAAGACATCTATGCATAATAGAGTTATATAACCCGATGTGAGTTTAGACATGGGCTGTATTTCTCTAAGTATAGAATCATGCCTAGTATGACCTTCTATAGTAAGAGTGGGACTCCATTCCAGAGATAATTGTACTCCAGTCCAGGGTTTTGTGTGCTACAGCCATACCTCTCAACCTGTTAGTACAAGGAATCTGGAAATAGCCTGCCAAAATGGGGGGACAATGGCCCAAACATAGGGAGATACTGTGAATATTGTTCTTATTAATGTGGAAAGTTGCTAGTGTAGCAGGGTTTGTTTTAGCAGACATTTTCTGACATATATGACATCTGACACTTGAATGTATTGTGCCATTGTGTCATTACTTAGTGTCAGGAATCCTCAGATCATCACAGTGATTTACCTGAGAAATACAAGATGTATGATGCACAGACTGAAATTATGAGCCAAACTATAAACATTCTTGTTCAATCCGGCCAATTGAGAAATGTGGCTACAGCCAATTGACTGATGAAGCTGTGTAAATAGCCCAGAACTTCAGTGATATACTGGCTCGGGATCATCTGCTTGTGTGTAATTCTTCTTAACTGAAAAGTCATATCCTGGTGTGAGTCATAGCCCTCAACTCTACAGTTTTTTGCAGAATGTCCAGATGTTTGTCTCATAATTTTGGTCCATTTTTCATAAAATTGTGGTTTTCTGACATGCTAGAGGCAAATAATTAGACTGAAGTTAGAAAATAATGACAGAACATTTGAGTTTCAGACTTCATAACCTTCAGAAAATTCATGCTAATGCAAAACCTATTATTCCATCAAATGTCTAATATTGTGAGAGCAATATTTAAATATTTCCCACTTTTATTTATGACTTTGTCCAGATTTCTTGCTCTAAGAGGTTGAGAGGTATGGGTTTGGGTACAGAGTGCATTCTCCTGAGCACAGATGTCCATTATATGTGTGGTATATTCCACATAGCACTGTGATTTTCAGGTATGGCAGTGACAGAGCAGTATAGAGTAATGTGGTCAGCCAGTGACAGACATTTTTTATAGGTTTATACATTGATATGAGGTTACTAGGCTATTAGCTCTGAAGCCCTTATAACCCTTGCAGATGAGAGTGTAGCCCATGTTAAGCCATGTCTGCACCCAGAGCCCCTGTCCAGCAAGGACACAGGTGGAATCACAGGACTGTATTTTCTGTTTCCCATGCACCTATACCGGGAGTACTTCACAAGGGGTATTGAGGCATTTGGTTTGATGTGGACAAGGAGTGTATTCCACAGATGGGGGGGTCTGTGTGACACATATCAGTCACACCAACAAGCCCTATTGATATCACAGACCAGGTTGATGCTACGCCTACAGGTTGATTGAGTGGGCCTTGATGTCCAGATATGCAACAGTCCCATCAAGGCAGGATCTGGATTGCTTTGTATGCCAGACAGAGGTCACCTCTGAGGAGTCTGTATGGAACTGAGTAGAGGAACAGTGCTGTTAGCCTATCTTTGTAGGGTAGTTGTTAAAGGTCCTGGATTCTCCCGGTGAGGAACATCTGTGGTCTTTCCAGCTGCTGCATGTGCTTTGTGAGGTACATGCCGAAGGGGGCATTGTACAAAATAATTGGATTTATAAGGTTAGAATACATGGCTCTTATGACCTCTTTGTCCCTGGATGAGATACACTTACTTTTGTGTTGGCTCATCTATGAAGCATTCTGTACAATGGCAGCAACGTGGTGCTCAGACTTCAGGTTGCTATCAACCTGGGTGGCCAAATGCCTCACTACTGATTGTGTATGTAGGACATTTATTTATTTTACATTTGTTGACCAGGTTAGTCTGACTGAGCTAAGTGGCTCATTTTCAGTGGAGATCTGGGGAGAAAAGCTCCAACAGTGAAATACAAGAATTTTTTGAAGATGAAAACAATCATTATTATTAAATTCAACATATTCTAGCTATGAGATGTTATAGTTAAACACCAGAGTAAAACAAACATAGCAGATAGAGAAAGAAAAAGGAATGCACATGTACATATATACAGGGCTGCAGAGTTGTAAAAAATATATTGTTGACAGCTTGGCTAGGAGATTTGATAGAGGTGAAAAATGGAGGAAGGGATGAGAGGAAGAATAATTCCTAATGGGGTAGAAAGTGCAAGCTAAAGATTACAGTTTATAAAAAAGCTCATAAAAAGGGGGTAGTAGGATTTTGTCAGAAGAAAGTGTGTGTTTGAGGGAAAGTGTTGAATAGAGGTGAAAGTAGCCAAGGGAAGCAGTTTAAGGAGGATGAGTGCAGTGGCAGGACCAGTGAGTTTGTGGTTATTTTCTGGTGACTGTTTTGAATTTCTTTGGGTGCATGAAGGATCTAATTTCAAGGGGGAGTTTGTTCCAAGATATGGCAGGGTTGTAGCTATAGAGGTTGCAGCCAGTTTTGGTCTTGGGTTTATATATCTGTAGTAGGTCTTGGTCAGAGCTGTGTAGACACCTTGTTGGGGAGTATTTTGAGATTATAAGAGTGAGACTAGGACAGAAAGTGCTGATATAAAATTGAGTGGATTATCTGTAATTGAGAGATGAGAGGCTGGTGGGGTAATTCTAGCCAGTCTAAGAGTCTTAGGGAGAGACAGTGGTGTGACCTGTGAGGTTGATGAGCAGTGAACCTAGCCACCTTGTTGTAGGTTGATTCAAGTTTAGCTAAGGGAGAGGAATTTTGATTAGTAAGAATGTAACAGCTATGTGATAATATGTGGAGACGTCAGTCTCCCTGAAGGGGATGATGATGCATCTGCAGGCATTCAGTTTGAGGCTATGTTTCTAGCAGCAATCATTTGTTTTAGTGAGACCCTGTTGTAGGACATCCATATCACTTTAGGTATTGATGACTGTTCCCAGCTTGCAGTCATCTGCCAACTTCATCAGCCATAGGCCAGTGTTTTTGGCCTGCATCTCAGGAAGGTATATCCCATATACCTGAGGACCCCAGACTGATTCCTGGGGTATGCCACTCATTACGGGTGTAGTACTTGACTTGGCAATCCCTATTATGATTTTGTGGGTTCTATCAATGAACCAGTTTGCTACCATCTGGTAACATACGGACTGCTGCCTTGTTGACAGAGTTCATGTACTATGGCCAAGTGGGGAATAGTGTGTAAGGCTTTGGCCAAGTCAAGGTGGCCAGAGTGCACCATCTTTCCATCATCCATGCCATTGTTGGCTGTCTCAGGGAAGTCATCCAGAGTTCACTGACATACCGCCCCTTGAGAAAGGCAGACTGTGTGGGGTCAAGTATTTGGAGTTTGCCAATGTCCCTGTTAATGAGGTCCATGATAATCCATGATGATCCATAATGATAGTACCTCAGACAGTTTGTGTTACTATGTTACTATGAGGCTACATGTTGGCCCTGGCTGTCAACCTGTCACAGACTGACATCTGGACAGGCCCATATATAGGCCCACACATGGGGACAGGGCGTTAACAATGCTCTGCCAAACATAGACAGTTGGAAGACTTTTTCTTATGGGTCTGATGTCTGCTTCTCCACTGTCTGCCACTGATGTTTTGACATGAACCTTTCTTGTTTGGCACATAGTTTGACAGGCAAATGCAATGTTAGGACAATCAGAAGAGATACACGAGGCTTACTTGTGGTCCTTCTGTGACAGCCTGTCATTCCAGGGCTATGGATGGTGGCCAGTGACTTGTTGTCAGTGCTGACACAGTAAGGTGGCAGCCATTTAATACCTGGCAGTACACTGACTTTCAGGTACCTGCTTTCCTACAAGGCAATGTGTAAGTTACTCCAAGCTGTGTACTGTCCGTATGTGTGTCCTCCTGTCCCTGACTTATCCAGCTTTCCTGCAGTGACAGATATTGACTTCTGGATAGTGTGTACAACCCCTACCATATATGTAGCTGCATTCAAAATAGTTGGCACAGAAGGTCTTGGAACAAGGACCCTGCCAACCACAGTACAGTACCTAGGCCACTAAGCCACAATAGCCAAGAGTAAGTGGTGCCCACCTCCTGACAGTATTAACCACCAATATACATTGCTCATTGACCCCTGCATATTGTGGACATGAGGCAAGTTATCAGGATGATTGGAATCGCCCTGGGAATGTGTGCTCTGCTGCTATTACTCTACAAACATACATGTTACTGCATTTCTACAGGGACACGGGTGTGTTTGGGGGGGGGGGGGCATGCCTGTCAATTGTACACATTTGCACAGACTGAAGATGTTGGCTTTACTTTTTAGTTCCATTTAGCACAGTCTTGTACCTGTCTTGGAGAATACTGGCATATCGCTAAAGACCAAAGGTAGAATGTAATAGCAGACATTTGAGTTTCAGACTTCCTACCCTTCAGAGACTTCATGCAACTGCAAGAGCTGCTGTGATATCATGGTGTAAGTCTGTAAGAGGAATATTTCATCATTGTCCCTATTTATGTCCCTTTGCCAGACATTTCTTTATGTTTTTCTATGGCTGACTTGCTGGGAGAGGCTGAGGGGTAAGTATGGGACCCCAACATTGACATCCATGCATGTGACCTATGACCCCCCCCCCCCCAGTTTATCTGTCCCGCACATACACTGCAGTGAGCTTTGTCACCTAGGGGACTACTGCATACTCTGTGGAAGCCAGTATTGGGCAGACATTTCCTGTTGTCCCACATAGCTGTCAGTTGTCTGCTGATATCTTGGTAGGCCACCCCATTCCCTTGCATACATGCAGCAATGCCTTAGATATGCTACCAAAATGTACTACTCCATTCATCTATTGCTAAGAAGAGTGACTTACCTTGCGCCTGCTGCAGTTGTGACGATGGTGCTTGAGGGCTGACTCTGTTGGATGCGCACAGCACACAACCTATACATAATAAGGTACAGGTAGTGTGATGTGTGTGTGGCATTCATTTTACTGTGTGCGTGAGTCGGAGAGAGGTGTCAGTCCCTGGGTCCCTAGGGTGTCAGTGTATGTGCTATGCATTGCCTCTTTGCCAAGGTCAGGGCACACTGGGCAAGCCTACATTTGCCTACAGGGGCAGGCTCAGGGGTTTCCTCCTCCAAGTCCCCCTATGCCTGTGGAGACCTTGGCAATGGTGAGGGGCTGTGTGCCCCTTCCCTGTGATGTTCCTGCTGCAGCAGTTTCCACAGGGTCATATTGTTTAGCATGACACATACTATGGACATGCATGCACATGTGGGTGGAGAGTACTGCAAGACTCCACCAAATATGTCAAGGCAGCGGAGCCGTGACTTGAGCATCCCAAACACATGCTCTATAACATTTCTACTTTGTGTGTGTGCCTCATTATGGCATTCTTCAGTGGGTGTGGGTGCATTTCTGATGGGTGTCATCATCCACGGTTCCAGTGCATAGCCAGCATCCCCACAAGATGGCCATATGGGATGTCCCCCCTGGCAAATGCCTGGTACAACTGTGAGGCATGCCAGATGTGGGAGTTGTAATAGCTGCCAGGGCTGCCAGCACACACATTCATGATAATGCCCTGGGCATTGCACATGATCTGGCAGTTGATGGAGTGATAGTCCCTTGCAGTTGACATACACTCTACCGTCTCCACCAGGTAGTGCTTTGATGTGGACGTGCATGCAGTCTATGGCACCCAGTACCACTGAGTAGTCTGCTACATGGTGGAAGAGATGCATATTGCTGGTCCTCTGCTAAGGGGTGCTGTGAAAATAAATGTGCTGACTGGCATGTGGTAGCATGGCATCCAGGAACTAATGAAATACCCTGGATGCTGATGCCTGTGAGACCCCCATGATGTCCCCAGTAGGTCTTTGGAAAGTACCTGTAGATAGTATTCTTAATACCTTGGTTTCAACTGGGATGGGTTACCCTCTGTTGGCTCTGGGTCTGAGGTGAGCTCGGTGAGTTGCTGAAGTATGTCCCTGTCCACCCTGTAGTGGTCTAGTATCTCCAGATCATGTAGCCCCTGGAAGGTTACCCTGGGTCTGTAAACTCCTCTCCTCCTTGGTCTAGGCCAGTTGTCAGCATTATCCTCATCACTGCCCTCAGTCTGTAGCACATACAGATGTAGCAATGCAGCAGCAGCCCCTATAATTTTGTCAGCTAAAATTCCCAAGTGTGTACACCAATGGTGCAGAGTTTGTGGGAAAAAACAGACTGAAAGGTGTTTGCATACTTTATACTAGTGTGCTGCAGATGCTGCCTGTGTGATTGGCTGACTATGATACATTCCACCTGCCAGCTATATTATTGAGAGGTTTGAATGGGCCATTGTGAGTAGCAGAGTCTGTATTAGTGATTTGTATTTCATTTCCTTTATTCTGCTATTTCCTTTTTTTTTTTTCTCTATTTCTGTTGTGTTTAAGCCCCGCAGTGCACCATGCAAACTGTTTTAGCTAGTGTAAACATTACTGAACAGAAAAATTTCTCCCCTGGGCATGAACACGCTCATCAATTCTTGAACTAGCTAAGTACAGCTAAGCAGCCTCAAACACACCCCCTTGCTTAGCTCTGCTTAGCTGAGTGCAAAGAGAAGCCGCGGAGCTCCAGTGTGCTTACACCAAGCATGACACACCCCCTTTTCATGTCAGCTGCTTCTTCTGCTTCCAGCACCACATTATAGCTCCTACACAGTTAGGTACCCATGGACATGGTCTCCCTTTTTGCTATTCAATAAATTTAGCTCATTTACATACCCCTACTGGCTTATTCCCTAGTTACATGACTACACTAGAGCCTATGTTCTTAGCAACCACTGTTACCTGTCATTGTTATGAGTCTGCATGCTGCCCACTATAATGGCAAAATTACTGTTTCACATTTCATAGGTTCATTGGTTCATAGGTTCATACTAGGCTATCTGCCCTAGGGCATTTATAAGCCTAGCCAGAGTGTGTTTGGCTTTCGCCACCCATTTTAAATTAATTTTGCTATGCCTTTTTTTGAGGTTAGTATACTGTGCCTCTGTCTAACAGTGACACAGAAGGGATAGCCGGGGTAAACCTACGATCTCCCATCCACTCATCAAGATTCCTCTTGAAGAGAGTCAATGTGGGACTCTGCCTAACCTGGACTGGGATTTTATTCCAGAGTGAAGGGAGCCTCTGGGTTATGAATCTGTCCCTCCAGCATTTCCTATTTATTTCAGTGCTGAGGTTCAAGTCTCTCGAGCGCATAGCTCGATGGGATTTGGATTTTCTGAGGTGCAGTATGTCCATTAATTCTGGGTTGGACATGGCTTTATACATCAGGCACAGATCGCCTCTGAGCAGGCGGTATGCCACTGAGTAGAGCTGGAGTTTCTTTAACCGGGCAGCATATGGCATCTGTTTGAGCCCTTTGATCCTCTTGGTGAGGTACTTTTGGGGTCTTTCCAGTTGCTGCAGGTGTCTGGTAAGGTACATCCCAAAAGGGGCATTGTACTCAATTATGGGCCTGATGAGGGATGAGCAAAGAGGCACAATGACCTCCCCTGATCTCGATGTGAATCCCTTCATGATTAGGTGGGCTATATAAAATGTTTTTCTAACCACTTTGGCCACGTGGTTGTCAAATGAGAGATTGCTATCAACTTGGGTCCCCAGGTCCCCAATGACTTCTTCTGTACTTAATGGATTACCACCTATGTGGTTATTTGTGGGAACTTTGTTTTTGCCAAAGGGGGTGACTATACACTTTTTGGCATTTAGCTTGAGGCCATGGCTCTGGCACCAGTTGTCTGTTTCTATGAGGCCCTTTTGGAGGATGCTTGTGTTGGCTGGAGAGTTGATTATGGAGCCCAGTTTGCAGTCATCTGCGAACTTGGTCAGCCACAGTCCTTCTGTGTTGGCCTGTACCGCCGAGAAATATATACCGAACAAGAGAGGTCCCAGGACTGAGCCTTGTGGGACGCCACTTGTAACTGGTTTGGAGTCTGACATGGCTCCAGCAATTCTAACCATGTGGGTTCTGTCCTTGAGCCAGTTTGCAACCCATCTAGTGACATAGGGGTTTATATTTAAGCTGGTGAGCTTATCTATAATGCCCGAGTGGGGTATTGTATTGCAGGCTTTTGCGAGGTCCAGGTAGGCTGTGTGGACCACCTTCCCCTCGTCAATGGCCTTGGTGACTGTTTCAAAGAAATTGACCAGGTTTAAGAGGCAGGATCTGCCCTTAACAAAGCCAAACTGGGTAGGATCCAGTGTCTGTAGGTCCCCAATATCTTTATTTATGAGGTCCATGATGATCCTTTCCATAGCTTTGCAGACCAAGCTAGTCAGGCTTATAGTTTCCAGGATCCGTTGAGGCACCACCTTTGTGGAGAGGGACCACTGTTGCTGTACGCCACTCTTTGGGTACATATCCTGTAGTAAGGCTAAGATTGAACAGTAGTTTTATGTTTGGGTTTAGCTCTTCTTGGAGTTCATGTAGGATGCAGCCCGGGACACCATCTGGTCCCATTGATGCTGTGTTTTTTGCTTTGGAGAGGGCGGCTCTTACCTGAGCATCTGAGATGTCAGGGGGGCAGCACTCTGTTGGGATAGATATTTGCCCTTTTGGTGGTGAGGGGGGGGAGAAGTTTGCACTGAACCTGTCAGCTAGGATGTTGGCAATGTCTGTAAGCTCGGTGTATTTTTTGTCATTTTGGACTAATTCTGAGCATATCTGGGAATTCCCACCCAGGTTCCTAACATAACTAAAGAAAGCCTTGTGATTATCCTTAGTGTCCTGTGCAATTTTTCTCTCGAAGCTGGCCTTAGACGATTTTATGAGTGCCCGTAGTTTTTTGCTAATAATGATCAGAGATGCCTTCCCTTTTTGGGATTTTGCTCTATCATGTAGTAGCTTCCTCCTTCTATTGTATAGTTTGTTTATGGCTGGGGTTCACCAGACAGGACATCTGCCTTTGGAGGATTGGGTCTTGGTTTTATTTGGGATTGCATGATCCATGCATTCCTGAAGGTGTTCATAGAATGCGTTTATAAAAGATTCTGCGGTCTGGGCCGTATTTTCCACAGGCCCGGGGGCTTTGAAGGATTTCGCCTCGGTTTTGAGGCATGTTAAATTTGCTTTAGAGAAGTTTTTCACTGTGGTTTTCTGGGCAGGGGGTGGGGTTGGGAAGTGAATATCCAGTGAGATTAGTTTATGGTCTGATCTTACCAGTGAGGGATACACTTCTGGTCTGGAGCATAGTGTCCACATGTTGGTGATGATCAGGTCCAGTATGTTTTTCCCTCTTGTGGGAGTGGTAACAAGTTGTTCCATAGCATTTGAGTTTATAAATTCTAGGAACCTTTGGGCTAGGGTGTTGGAGCTAGAGTAATGCTCCCAGTCTATGATTAGGTAGTTGAAGTCGCCCAATATAATGGTGTTTGGAGAGACCTTCATATTTTCCAGTATTCTCAGGAAGGCCGAGTGGGGTTCCTGTGTTTGGGAGGGTGGTCTGTAGCAGGATATAAACTGGAAGGCAGTTTTACCCACAGTTAGTTGCACATGGATAGTCTCTGATGCTTCGTGCTGTGCCACCAACCTGGAGGTGTGGGTATCTTTGACGAATATTGATACTCCCCCTCCTTTTGTGGTTCGGTCCAAGTTTTGGGGCCGAAAAGCATGGTATGAGGTATAACCTGGTAGTGCTGGGGTGCTCTCGGGAGCCTTGAACCAGGTTTCTGTTACTGCACAGATATCGATGTTCTCCATGCTAAGGAGAGTTTCGAGTGTGTGCATCTTGAGGTTTAGACTTCTGGCGTTGAGTAGCATTACTCTTAGTTTCTTATCCCTTGTGATACCTATGGAGGTGGGTTTGTCTTTGAGCCTTGCCTAAAAAAGGCACTATGGGGGTAGCAAGAGCCTTTGCCAATATCCGAAAGCCCAGGGGTGACAGGTGCAAGCCGTTCCTAGCGAAGCATCGTGGCTTGTCGAGCATATCATCCCAGGCTGACAGGCATTGGATCCCCTTTGAATGACACCAACACTTAAGCCAACTGTTGAAATTGATCATCTTGTCTTCATATTGTGGCATCATTCTTGGTGAGGGTAAGATGCTACTCAAGGTCAGGGTCATACCAGCCTGGGCTACATGCTCAGAGAGCTCCTCTATGTCTCTTTTCATGTAGTCCAGGGAGGTACGTCTCAGGTCATTCACACCAGCATGGACAATGACTGAGTCATATTTGTACTTGCCTTGGAGTGACCTGAGTGCTTGTGTTATGTGGCGGATCCTAGCGCCCGACAGGCAGCTCACCGTGACCTTCTCCTTGTTCAGCCTGGTGAGTGGGACGTCAGTGTGCCTGACGATAGTCACCTATTACAAGTGTATCAGGTGTGTTGTTTAGCCTTAAGGGTTGTGACTGTTCGGCACACTGGCTTTGTGAGCTATGTGTTACACGTGTTTTGTTTTGGGGTAGTGGTTGCTTGGGTGTCTGCTTTAGAGGTCTCTGCTGCTTAGGCAGATTTTTATTTAGAGCCTCCGAGTATGTTTTTGTGTGTTTATGTGTTTGGTTTGTTGTCGTGGTAGGTCTATGTGAGACTGGAATTGTACTGAGTGTGGTTTCCTTCTCCTCCTGACTGGTTACGCCAGTACTGAGTTGAGAGAGCTTAGCCTCCAGTTTGGCTATATGGTTGCATCTCTCACATGTGTTGGAATTTGTTGGGAGGAGGAGAGGGTTGTCTGTGTACATGAGGCAGTTGTAACATTGCCTCAAGATTCCCAGATTTACCAGCTGGACCGGAGAGGAGATTGACAACTGACCTTTGGACATGCTAGAATAGTATTGGGAATTCCTTTATAATTGAAAAAAAGGGCCAATGGGGAACAAGGTACTCAAGGGGAGTTTGTGAGGGTGTAGTGCTTTTAATTTTTAGAGCTGACTTATATAATTGCTTTAGTGAGCAAGTGCCAGGTAACTTAAATGCAATGTGTTACAGGTAACTTAAATGCAAAAACGACAAACAGTAACTTTCTTTCAAGTGAAACAAGGAAATAAGTACAGTAAGCAATGCAGATATCACTAGGGATCCACAGAAGTGCTAAAAGGCTGTGTTTTAGGTGGAATTAGCATTTCAGGGAAATAAACAAACAACAAGCATACAAACAAAGCTAGATTCAGCAGGCCTGGATCTAGTCTATGCTACAGCAAACAAGGTGTACCAATTTCAGTAAGAAACAGTTAGAATATGCAGGCACTATAAGCCTTTAACCAGAAATTCCCTGCTCAGAAGGGCAGAGTCCAGCCTCTCCTCCCACAAGAGTGCAGACCGCAATCCTTCTTAACGTAAAATAACTGGCCTGAAGCCCAAGTGCTTAAACCAGAATTAATACACTTTTAGAATAACAGACACTGAGCTCTCAATCAGCAGTTCCCAACTTAGAAGGATGTAAGCTACCTGTCCTGCCACCACAGTGCAGGCCACAAACCTTCCTAATGTAAAACAACTGGTCTGAAGCCCAAGTGCTTAATCCAAAAGACTTAGAAATGATAGCTACACTTTAATCAAGTTACTACCAGCAGTAATAAATACAACTGAATACTTTAAAGAATGCCTGGATTAGTGATCAAGTTAGACAAACAAAGCTAGATTCATCAGGCCTGGATCTAGTCTATGCTACAGCAAATAAGGTGTACCAATTTCAGTAAGAAGCAGTTCAAATATGCAGGCACTATAAGCCTTTAACCAGAAATTCCCAGCTCAGAAGGACAGAGTCCAGCCTCTCCTCCCACAAGAGTGCAGAACACGAACCCTCCTAATGTCAAATAACTGGCCTCAAGCCCAAGTGCTTAAACCAGAATTAATACACTTTTAGAATAACAGACACTGAGACCACAATCAGCAGTTCCCAACTTAGAAGGATGTAAGCTACCTGTTCTGCCACTACAGTGCAGAACACAAACCTTCTTAATGTAAAACTGGTCTGAAGACCAGGTGCTTAAACTAAAAGGCTTAGAATGAGTTACACCAAGCAGTAATAAATACAATTGAGTACTTTTAAGATGACGCAAAAGCAAAATAAAGTAGGAAAAAAACACAAATACAGTAAAAGCAGATAATTTTTTTTTTTTGTGGAAACAGAGAAAGGAAAGAGAGAAGGAGTAGCAGAAACTAAGCTGACTGGCCTTCTCAAATGCTCTCCCTGTACTGGGTAGAATGAGGTAATGACACTAGACTGGGAGGAGGGTCCCAGATCAAATTTACACTTGGGGCGGGCAACTGCAAAGCCACCAACTATAAAACCACTATACCAACAGGGAGGAAGGGAGGGAAACAAACTGCAGAAATGTTACTCACAGCTGAAAAGCAGCAGTGAGCCTTTAAATGAAAGTTTTAAACAGCTAAAGGAGCCACTAGAAAAAAGAGTTTAACTGCAACAAGTTATCATAAACAAACAACCCAACAGATGCTTAATAAGAGTGGACAATTTCCAGTTAATACCTCACACACAGTGAAACTAGCTAGAAAAAATGCACAGTACACAAAGTGCTATAAACAACAAAGAAATAAAGAACAAAATAAACAAAAAACAGGATACTTAATGTTATATATTATAGCTCCGAGTTTGCTGAGTGTCCTTCCTTCGATTAGCTCACTGTAAAATGGTAGAACACTCACAACTGAGCTTCTTAGGTAACAGAAAGTTGAAACCTGAGACAGCATTCAAGAAAGAAATCTCAAAAGAACCAATGAGGTGCTTAGTCTAAGCTGTAGTCCAGGAGACCTCAATCAGCCAATGACCTCAAACAATTCTCTCTCACTGAAATGCCTGATGGCTTTGGCTAAAACAAGATGTCCCTGAATTATGTGCTCAGACACACAGCCTCCACAAACACTAGGCCCAAATACAAGCCTGAATATGGAAATGCTACAAATATCCCCACTACTTAGAACAAACTGCAGAAATGTTACTCACAGCTGAAAAGCAGCAGTGAGCCTTTAAATGAAAGTTTTAAACAGCTAAAGGAGCCACTAGAAAAAAGAGTTTAACTGCAACAAGTTATCATAAACAAACAACCCAACAGATGCTTAATAAGAGTGGACAATTTCCAGTTAATACCTCACACACAGTGAAACTAGCTAGAAAAATACACAGTACACAAAGTGCTATAAATAACAAAGAAATAAAGAACAAAATAAACAAAAAACAGGATACTTAATGTTATATATTATAGCTCCGAGTTTGCTGAGTGTCCTTCCTTCGATTAGTTCACTATAAAATGGCAGAACACTCACAACTGAGCTTCTTAGGTAACAGAAAGTTGAAACCTGAGACAGCTTTTAAGAAAGAAATCTCAAAAGAACCAATGAGGTGCTTAGTCTAAGCTGTAGTCCAGGAGACCTCAGTCAGCCAATGACCCCAAACAATTCTCTCTCACTGAAATGTCTGATGGCTTTGGCTAAAACAAGATGTCCCTGAATTATGTGCTCAGACACACAGCCTCCACAAACACTAGGCCCAAATACAAGCCTGAATATGGAAATGCTACAAATATCCCCACTACTTAGAAAAACTGCAGAAATGTTACTCACAGCTGAAAAGCAGCAGTGAGCCTTTAAATGAAAGTTTTAAACAGCTAAAGGAGCCACTAGAAAAAGAGTTTAACTGCAACAAGTTATCATAAACAAACAACCCAACAGATGCTTAATAAGAGTGGACAATTTCCAGTTAATACCTCACACACAGTGAAACTAGCTAGAAAAAATACACAGTACACAAAGTGCTATAAACAACAAAGAAATAAAGAACAAAATAAACAAAAAACAGGATACTTAATGTTATATATTATAGCTCCGAGTTTGCTGAGTGTCCTTCCTTCGATTAGCTCACTGTAAAATGGCAGAACACTCACAACTGAGCTTCTTAGGTAACAGAAAGTTGAAACCTGAGATAACTTTTAAGAAAGAAATCTCAAAAGAACAAATGAGGTGCTTAGTCTAAGCTGTAGTACAGGAGACCTCAATCAGCCAATGACCTCAAACAATTCTCTCTCACTGAAATGCCTGATGGCTTTGGCTAAAATAAGATGTCCCTGAATTATGTGCTCAGACACACAGCCTCCACAAACACTAGGCCCAAATACAAGCCTGAATATGGAAATGCTACAAATATCCCCACTACTTAGAACAAACTGCAGAAATGTTACTCACAGCTGAAAAGCAGCAGTGAGCCTTTAAATGAAAGTTTTAAATAGCTAAAGGAGCCACTAGAAAAAGAGTTTAACTGCAACAAGTTATCATAAACAAACAACCCAACAGATGCTTAATAAGAGTGGACAATTTCCAGTTAATACCTCACACACAGTGAAACTAGCTAGAAAAAATACACAGTACACAATTGCCTTTTTACAAATTTTTAAATTTTCTGCATGATGGCATTTGCGTACCACTGCACTCCACTTAAACGTCCGAAATTGGCCCAAAAAAAACTTTTAATTTTTGCAATTTTGCAAAACTTTGGCATGTCAGTGGCCATAGTTTTGGCCATTGGCATGCTTAATGAACATAATACATGCTTTACTTTGAGCTGTCATGCCCCTGTTTTCGTTTTTGCAGAAATGTAATCGGTTACTAACTGCATACATTTCTGTTGCAGACACGGCTCCAACACGGATGCCTGTCTGCTTCCTGGATTGCAAATTCACCTCATTTGCATGGTTTTCACCAGCAAATGAAGTGATTTGCATTATTCCATTACGTCCCATGCCAGAATAGTGCTGGGAGGCTCATGCATGCCCCCAACCTTGTTTACTGGATTGCACAGGCTGCGAACTCCATGTTCGAGCCATGGCACTATGCTTACATGGAGATTAGCTCTGTGTAAGCTTTATTGAATTACCCTCAATGTCAGATGAATCAGTGATATTCTTGATAAGTAAATTTTTGAAGGTGATTTCTTAATTTTAAGTGACCAGTAGGTAAGAATAGGATAATGTAGCACAACCACAGTAGCAAACCAAAGGAAACCAAAGAAAACAACAAGGCAGGATCCACCAAAAACACGATTTATAGGAGAATAGGATAATGGTCACTTAATGGCATAACAGTGTATTGTAAAGAGTGCCTGGTATGATTGAATGATATCTAACAGTGGGTTGGGTCTAGATCCTTCTGTGACTAATTGGGTAAGTGGAAGTAAGCCTAAAGAGATGTTTTACGTATCATTGACATATGACATTCTATGTTAAAATCATCTAGAAAAAAATAATTTTCTTCTCTTTCAGATACATGGTAAGGTATTTGATGATGAGATTAAAGGTATCAATATAGGAAGGTGGCACTATATAGATAACTGATGTAAATGTGTTTGTGTGAGATCCAGGGAGTACCTGTAGGAATAACCAGTCAACGTCTTTGTTGGAGGTAGTTGTAATGGACACAGCAATGAGGTTTGGCCAAAAGACTGGTTATTTGTCTATAAGGACAGTTACTCTCCCCCTTGCCTATTGCCCGATATGTTGTCTTTGAACACAATGTGTTTGTCTTGGTAATGGTTATTATTTTAGTATAATAGAAGCTGATCCAAAGTTCAGATTTGGTCCATTTGCTATTAAGACTGTATGTATTTATATAGGATCTGGAGTGATCTTTAAAATGGAGGAAAGAGAGTCATGTAGTGGCAGAAGGGGTCAGAATTTAATTCTATGTCACCAGTTTGAAGAAATATTAGCAACACTAGCACTGTAAGTAGTCTGGGTACCTTTAGGCATGTTGTCAGAGAGCATTTGATTTACAATACTTCAGCAGTGTGTATGTAGGAAAGTTTTGTCAAAGATATCAAATATATCAAGTTACTGGATCACTACATACGTAAATTAATCTGATCATTATGTTGGTCTTATCAAATTAGGTAAGAGTTTGGCATGGACTCACTATGAATTGGGTGTAGGAATGTTGAGGTAAATATTTGCAAGAGTACTTATAAAAGCATCCAGAGAATAATTACTAAACTAACGTCTGGTGTTTGGGTGATTGATATTTATATAACAAGTATTATCTGCACTGAATAGATAGTATTTGCAGTGCACATGATTTGCTTTATTAAAGATGGTATAGATTAGGAAGGAAGTGAGAGGATTAAGGAGAAGAAGGAACATATTAAAATGCTGGTTAGTGGATGTAAGGAATAGTAGGTTTGTGGGTATAAACTGCTTTCTCTGAAGAATGCATGTGAAGTATGCTGGTGTAATGGTTTGTGACTGGCTGAGAAATTAGCGGTGGAGGACAGCTTGTATGAAGGGAATGATGTTGGGGTAGGAATGAGGGTAAGGCAGTGGCAGTCTTTAAGATATTGTCCTACTACAACAATGTACAACATACACAGCCACTGGTACAAATAAATGTATTTCAAATTAGTTAACACCTTGATAACCAGGATAGTACTGCAGTTCAATGCAACTAACAAGGACAACATAAAAAGTGCTGAAGAGTACATGATGAAAGTGTTAATATTTATTGTCACATACTATTCATCATGTCGTTTTTTTTTTTTTTTTTGTTTTGTTTTTTGGCTTAAGTATGCAAAACAAAAGCCAAATATACAGCCTCAGTGGACCCCAACAATATCCCAAGATAACATCTTTTTAATTTCTCCAAATCTTTTGGGTTTCTGATACCATGATGGGACATCATTCCTAAATCAAAGTATGATTAAAGTTCATGAAATTAGTATTGTTTCAATCTTTGATGTTAGCCAGAAGCGCTCTTCACAGCACCCACAATATGCTCAGTAATGACTCCTTGCAATTCATATGGAGTTACAATGTATTGGTAACATATCTAAGTGTAATTGTAAATTCCTTTTTATAATTCCCATTGCTCTTACTACTACTGGTACTGTCTGGGCATTTTCTTCCTCATTGCCCTCATTTCTGCCTGCAAATTCTGGCATTTTATAACTTTGTGTCTCTTTGTATTATATACTGTAGTCTCTGGGTGTAATAATTTCAATGATCAATCCTACTTTTGTCTTGTTTTCATGGACTACTATATCTGTTTTTCCTCGCATCTATTTATTGAACTGTTGGTAATGGATGATCCCATGTGCTATAAACTTTGTCATTTTCTAAGATGCTTTGTGGCTCATGTTTCCAGTGTTTTTCATCTACTTCAGTACGATAATGTTTGCACAATCTCCAATGCAATAGTCTTGCCACATTATTATGCCTTTCAGTTTAAGTCCTTCTGCCATTAGTATATCACATATCCGGCAACAAGATGTGTGACTGTTTCCAATTCTGTTTTACAAAACCTACATTTGTCTGTTTCTCCCAAATGTTCAATGGACTTTGTAAACCAACATGTACATAGCCCACTATCTTGGTCCACCAATATTAACTTTTCACCTTTTAGTTTAAATTCACTTCTCCTTAAACATTCCCGCATTTGATCTTGATCAACATCAGGTTTTTCAAGAGTTTTCTATACTTGCAACCATACTTATGCATTTTCCACATTTCTTGCCTTCTCATCTGATCCTTCACCTTATATTATTTCTTTTGGGTTTTTTGGCACATTCAGTTGCTGCCTGATTTTTATCTACTTCTGGTTTGATTTCCATTTCTGTTTGAAGTCGATATGCTTCTGCTAAACTAAGCAGGGAAGTCATCTTAGACTTATCTCCTCATGTTTCAAAACTTTCACTACATTTGGGTCTTGTGAGGTCAGCAAATATGTATGTAGATCCATGACAGCAGATCTATACATGTAATTTCGAGGAGGCCCATACCTCCTTCAGAATGGAGAATATACAATCTTGGTATGCACTGATTTTTATAAATCATTTCATGAGCATGAAGCATGCTTCTTGTTATTCCTGTCCAACCTATCCAACACATTTTGGGGCCAGTCAATCACTCCAAAACTTTATGTTAGGACAGGAAGAGTAAATTGGTTTAGAACTTGGACTTAGTTCCTAGATTTCAATGTTGTTTTCAGTATTAATTTAAGTCTTCTAAAATATTCCACACTAAGTTTTATTTGCATTTCTTCATGTTTTATTGTTGATCCTTCATCAGTTCTCAAATACTTATACACTCCCTCTTGCTCAAGTTCTTTTATATTACTTTCTTATCTCAAACTGATGCGTTCCTGGTGCTGCAGTTTTCCTACTTTATACATTGCTTTTCAACATTTGTCAAGACCAAATGACATTCATATATCATCTGAAAAAGTTTTGACCACTTGCAGTTGTGCTTTCAGTTCCTCATTTAATGAAATATACAGTTTTAAATCAGTCTTTACACTTTGCTGCATTTGGGAGCCAAGTTGTAGCCATGACCTGATCCGTTAAGTATATAACTTAATGGGTTAAGGGCAAGACAAAATAGCAGCGGTGACAGAGAGTAACCCTGGAATATCCCCCTTTGAATTTTTAGCCCTGAATAATAATTTGCCCTTTATCATGGCTTAATTGCAAAGTGGTTTGACACTGTTTCATGGTCGCTGTAATGCAATCGATCAGTGTTGGGTGTACCTTATACATTTTTAAGCACACTTTTATCCACAAGTGTGGGATATTATCAAATGCTTTTTTATAGTCTGTCCATGCCATAGTTAGAACCTTCCCCTTTTTAAAGTTCTCCATTATGACTTTATTTAAAAACAAATGATCATTTGTTCGATATGACTTTCTTTTATTACCCTTTTGTTATATTGCCATCATTGAGTTTTCTTCTAAATGACTATAAATTCTGTCAGCATCATTTCCAATGTATAGTTTATACGTCATCAGAAGGCAAGTTATTGGTTTATAGTTTTTAGGATAGCTTGCAGGTTCCTTCTTAAGTAGGGGTATAGTTTTTACTCATGGCTAAATCTTCATGTAAAGATGTTAATACTTTTAGCCAGAAGTTAGGTACTGCATCTGGGTCTGAAGTTTTCCATTTAGGAGCTTTTCTTAACTTTGTTTCAATCTCTCTGTCAGTTACTTCGTCTTATTTCATATCCTATACATTCAAACATTCTTTCTTATACTTCTTCCATCCATGTAGCATCTTTGTTATGTTCCACAGGATCTTCATAGATGCTTCTCCAAAATGTATCTATTTCTTCTTTTATTTTGGTGGTGTTTCAGATCCTTTTGCTTTTTTCCCCATTCCTCTATAAGATGTTTTTGGGTCATCAATAAATTGCTTATTTTGAATTTTTCCTTTACATTTATCTGCATATCTTTCAAGTTTGTTTGCCTGTGCTGATATTTTAAGTTTATTATTTGTGCTAGTGCACAATACATGCTGATCTGTTCTGATACTGCACATTCCTTTTATCACATAGTGTTTGTCACATATCTGTGAATTTATTTTTGCTCAGTATCTGAGCTGTTTGACTGGCTGCTATATACCTACAATCATCTGTATTACAAGCTGAGTTAAGTACAAACTTGCAGTGTTAAAGATAGTACTACGTTTTATTTTTCTGTTTATTTATTTGTTTCATTGAATATTGTGGTCTCTGTCTCTCTGCAGTTAGTGGGGATTATTGTTGTTTCCACTTCTTCAATATTTGGTGTTAAACTCTTAGCCTAGAGGTTTATCTGTGCTTATAAGTGTTAGTCACATATCTGTGAATTTATTTCTGCTCAATATTTGATCTATTTGGCTGGCTGCTATATACCTATAATCAAATGTATTACAAGCTGAGTTAAGTAAAAACTTGCAGTGTTAAAGATAGTACTGCATTTTATTTTTCTGTTTATTTATTTGTTTCATTGAATATTGTGGTCTCTCTGTCTTTCTGCAGTTTCCCACCCTTGCTCCCTGTTCTTGTTGTGGTATTAATCTTAGTGGCTTTGGAATTGACCACCCCTACTGTAAGTTTGTGTTTGAACACTCCTCCTGGGTCCATCTCATTTGCTCACTCAACCGAGTACAGTGAGATCATATTTTGATTTCAGGCACTCCTACCTGTCCCATCTGTTCAGCTCTATCCCAGCTCTATCCCAGTCTAGTGTCATTAGCTCATTCTACCTAATACAGAAAGAACATTTGAGAAGGCCAACACACTTAGGTCCTTAACCTTGAATTATCTTCTGTTTCTCCTTTCTCCCTTTCCACTTTGCTGCACTTGAATTGTTTTTAGTGCTGTTTTAGCTGCTTTTCTTTAACCAAAAAAAAAACTTTCCTGCCTTTCCTGTAACTAGTCTAGTCCAGATACATATTTGCTTTATCTAGGACTGTTTGTAAGCTTCTGAGCCCCCCAAGCCTTTCTGTGTTGGAGGAAAGACTTCTAGCTTATTAGTGAGAGTGGTAAGCACTAGGTAGCCTATCTATCACAAGAGGAGTGGTTTCTGGCCCAGAAATTGTAGTTTATTGGTCGTTTGGGCAGTTTTTCCATCTCTTTAAACTTTCTGGTTTAAAAGCCCGCATTTGCGCTTGTTTCCCACCTTTTCTGTAACTAGTCTAGTCTAGATACAAATTTGCTGTATCCAGGACTGTATGTAAGCTTCTGAGCACACCAAGCCTTTCTGTGTTGGAGGGAAGCCTTCTAGCTTATCAGTGGGAGTGGTAAGCACTAGGTAGCCTATCTACCACAAGATGAGTGGTTTCTGGCCCAGAAATTGTAGTTTATTGGCCGTTTGGGCAGTTTTTCCATCTATTTTAACTTTCTGGTTTAAAAGCCTGTGTTTGCGCTTGTTTCCCACCTTTCCTGTAGTCTAGTCCAGATGCAGATTTGCTGTATCCAGGACTGTTTGTAAGCTTCTGAGCTGTGCCAAAGTCTGTTCTTCAAATTTTCCCTTAGATCTGCTAGTTCTCTCCTCTCCTGTATTTTTACTAGCTTATTAGTCTAGCACTTTACCAGACTTCTTGTAGCAATTATTGTAGCACTCAAAAGTGCTACCAGCACTAAACGTTCTACAAGGAAACAGTTCCAGTACTTATTATTAATGCCCAGCCCTCCAGGCATGTCTAAAGGACAGTTCCCTGTGTTTTCTCCTATTAACCTGGTGAACTTGGGCATCCTGAGGCAATGTAGCAACTGCCTCATGTACACCGACAGATTAAAACAGGACTAACCAAGGCCAAGAATACAACTTCTATGGGACCTGACAATATCCCTGTCTGTGTTCTACATGAACTACAGAGTGAAATGGCACCTAACCTGTGTGCCCTGTTCAATCACAGCCTTGCCTCAGGCTTTGTCCCTACCAAATGGTGGACTGCTACAGTCATCCCTCTCCACAAAGGAGTAATGACTTCAGACCCTGGGAACTATCACACCATTAGCCTGACGAGTCTGATATGCAAAGCTATGGAATGCATCATCATGGACCTAATAAACAAAGATATGGGAATCTCCAAACTCTCTAAACCAGAGCTGTGGATGAAGGCAAGGTGGTTCATACAGCCTACCTTGATCTGGCCAAGGCCTTTGATACCATTCACCACTTAGGAATCATAGAAAAACTCACTAAGCTAGGCATCAACCCCTATATCACTAGATGAGTTGCAAACTGGCTCACAGATAGAACCCACAGTGTGAAAGTAGCTGACTCCAAGTCAGACTGCAGACCAGTCAAGAGTGGAGTCCAACAGGGTTCAGTCCTGGGTCCTCTCCTGTTTGGTATCTACTTCTCTGAAGTCCAGGCCAACACGAAGGAACTCTGGCTGACAAAGTTTGCAGACGATTGCAAGCTGGGAGCTATTATTAACTCCCCAAGTGATTTTGACATCCTACAGAAAGGTCTCACTGAGACCAACGACTGGTGTCAAAACCATGGCCTTAAGCTCAATGCCAAAAAATGTGTCATCATCCCCTTTGGGAAAAACCCAGTTCCCATGAATTACCACACTGATGGTAGTCCACTGAACATAGAAGGCATTATAAGAGATCTGGGAACACAGGCTGACAGCAACCTCTCTTTTGACCACCACATTGCCACTGTGGTCAGAAAGTCCTTCTATGTGGCACATCTCATTACTAAGGGTTTTGCATCCAGGAAGAAAGAGGTTATTGTCTCCCTCTACTCTGCCCTCATTAGGCCAATCATCGAGTACAATGCCCCATTTGACATGTACCTCGCTAGACACCTGCAACAACTGGAGAGGCCACAAAAGTACCTCACAAAGAGGATCCTAGGCCTTAAACACTTGTCCTATATGACAGACTCAAAAAACTCCAACTATTCTCTGTCTCATATCGCCTATTTAGAGGCGATCTCTGCTTGACTTACAAAGCCATGTCTGACGCAGTTCTGTTAGAAATGCTACATCTAATGAAATTCCAATCCCTCCACACCACATGCTCCAGAGACCTCAACCTCATTACCGCAATTAACAGAACATGCTGGAGGGACAGGTTCACAACCCAGAGACTGCCCATGCTATGGAATAGACTTCCCATACATGTCAAACAGAGCACCTCACTGGCTCTCTTCAAGAGAAATCTTGATGAATGGATGGTAACTAGAAAATTCATCTCGGGGTCACTCCAGTGGCTCTACTTGACAGAGGCACAGGGAACAAAAGGAGGAAGCTACTACAAAATAGAGCAAAATCCTTAAAAGGTAAGACAGCTTTGATCACTACAAGTAAAAAACTAAGAGCTCTCATAAAATCATCCAAAGCAAACTTTGAGAGAAAAATAGCTAAAGACTCAAAAGACAATCATAAGGCTTTCTTTAGCTATGTTAGAAACCTGGGAGGAAACTCCCAGATATGCTCAGAACTAGTTCAAAATGATGTGAAGATTACTGATCCTACAGACATTGCCAACATACTGGCTGACAGGTTCAGTGCAAACTCCCCCCCCCCCTCAAAAGGAGAGATATCTATACCAAACGATTGCAGCCCCCCAAACATCTCTAACGCCCAAGTGAGAACTGCTCTCTCCAAAGCAAAAAACACAGCATCCATGGGACCTGATGGTGTCCCCGGCTGTGTGCTCCACGAACTCAACGAGGAATTAAACCCACAGCTAGGACAGCTGTTTAATCATAGTCTCACCTCTGGATATGTACCCAGGGAGTGGCGCACTGCAACAGTGGTCCCACTTCATAAAGGCGGTGCCTCCACCGACCCTGGAAATTACCGGCCCATTAGCCTGACAAGCCTTATCTGCAAAGCCATGGAGAGGATCATAATGGATCTCATAAATAAAGACATAGGGAATTTGCAGACTTTGGATCCAACCCAGTTTGGCTTTGTCAAAGGCAGATCTTGCCTTTTAAACTTGGTTGACTTTTTCTAAACAGTCACCAAAGCCATTGATGAGGGAAAGGCAGTCCATACAGCCTACCTCGATCTGGCGAAAGCCTTCGATACAATACCCCACTCGGGTATCATTGAAAATCTCATCAGCTTAAATGTTAACCCATACATCACAAGATGGGTTGCAAACTGGCTGAGTGACAGAACCCACAGGGTCAGAGTTGCTGGCGCCATGTCAGACTCAAAGCCTGTCACAAGTGGTGTCCCACAGGGCTCAGTCCTGGGCCCACTCTTGTTTGGCATCTACTTTTCCGAAGTACAAGCAAACACAGGAGGGTTATGGCTGACAAAGTTTGCAGATGACTGCAAACTGGGCGCCGTAGTCGAAAACACATCTGATACAGATATCCTTCAGAAGGGTCTCACAGAAACGGATAACTGGTGCAAGAGCCATGGCCTAAAGTTAAATGCCAAAAAATGCATAGTCATACCCTTCGGGAAAAACAAGGTTACCCCTAGCTACCATATAGGTGGCAATCCACTGAGCACAGAAGAAGTTATCAGGGACCTGGGGACCCAGGTTGACAGTAGCCTGTCATTCGACACCCATGTAGCTAAAGTAGTTAGGAAGACCTTCTACATTGCCCACCTTATCATGAAGGGATTCACATCTAGATCAAGGGAGGTCATAGTTTCCCTATACTCATCACTCATCAGACCAATGATTGAGTACAATGCCCCATTCGGAATGTATCTGACCCGACACTTGCAGCAGCTGGAGAGGCCACAAAAGTTCCTCACCAAAAGGATAAAGGGTCTCAAAAATCTGCCCTATGCTGCCTGACTGAAAAAACTTCAGCTCTATTCAGTCGCTTACCGCTTGCTCAGAGGTGACCTGTGCCTGACATACAAGGCCATGTCAAACCCAGATTTGATGAATATGCTTCACCTCAAAAAATCTAGATCCGTCAGAGCCACAAGGGCGGGAGACTTAAACCTCGACACGGCTATTAATAGGACGTGCTGGAGGGATAGATTCATCACCCAAAGACTCCCTATGCTGTGGAACAAAATCCCGGTATATGTGAGGCAGAGCACCTCGCTGGCCTTGTTCAAGAGAAATCTTGACCAATGGATGGGAGATCGCAGATATACCCCAGGGATTACCTCAGTGTCACTGCTCGACAGAGGCACAGCAAAATAATGGGTATAGTTCCCCATACTAAAGGGGTGGCGTAAGCCACAAAACTATGGGCTAGGCTTGTAAATGCCCTCGGGCAGATAGCCTAGTATAAACCTATGAACCTATGAACCTATGAACTAAGGTCGAGTGGGACGATGTCAGGGTAATCCTATGGGCTAGGCTTGTAAAGGCTCCAGGGCCATTAGCTTAGTACACACCTATGAACCTATGAACATCTATCTTTGAATATTTTTGTTGATCTGTTCCCTCTTCTATAGTCTTCTAACAGTGACTCTTCTTGTCTTAATTGCTTTATAGTTTTCTCTATTCCATACTTCCATAATGGCATTTGATTTCTCTCATTCCCTTCCCTTACTACCCTGTGTTTTTGTGGTAAGATATTATTTGTTATTAATTTAGCTGCACAGTAATATATCCTACTTACTTCTGTAATATCACATGAATCCTAATTACTGTGTTCATTTGTTTTATCAAACTTCTAATTTTTGGGGTTTTATTGACTTTCTGTAGTCTATTTTTTTCATTGATCGTAATATGTCTGTCCATTTCTATTAAATCAAGCAACTCTTCTCTTACATCACTTTCTTCTAAACTGAAGGCATATTCTTTGTTCTCCAGTTCCTGCGGGAATTCTATAAAAAGTTCCAGAGCATCTTCCTATACCATATTCTCTTCAGTTTCATCCTGTGTCATCCATTGCTCTTTCATATGGAAGCTCACTGGTCTATCACTGCACAACATTGACTGTGTCAGAGTTGCCACTGTTTCCTGTTCCTTCTCTTGCTGTGCAGCTCCAACTGAATGTTTATATTGGTTTTCTGTGAAAGGCTCCAAAATATCTTCATATGGCAACTGATCAGATGTTTCCTGCTCTAATGGTTTCTCCTTAATTTGGGGATCCATTGCTCTATCCTGCTGTGATGTTATCTAAGTTAGATTTTCTACACTAAATCCTTCACTTCGCAGTTAATCCATAACCTCACTTTCTACTTCTTTAACTTTTCCATTACTAATCCTCTTTTCAACTATTCCTGTTTGTTTCCTTACTGTTTATATTGTAAAATGTTCCATATCTGGATGCATTTGCTTCTGTTTCTCTTCAAATATCTTTGGTACTCATTTTTGTGTTGACTAGTTTTGCTTTCTCCTTTGTATAAAAATTGCACTATATTAAATCTCTTTTTCTTTACCATGTCCATATTTATTCCTCAGATGTCTTATGCTCCTCCTGTTTCTCCTTACTTTGGGGGCTCTTTGCTTCATCGTGCTGTGATGTAACCTGTGTTAGACTATCTACACTAAATCCTTCACTTCACAAGACCGTAATTTCATCTTCTATTATTTTTTATTTCTACTTTACTAATCTTCTGTTTTGTGTTCCCTCTTTGTGATCTTATTTTTTTATTGTGAATTTTTCCGTATCTGGATGCCTTTGCCTGTATTTCTCTTTGAATATCTTTGAGACTGCCTTTTTTGTGTTGATTAATTTTGCTTTTTCCTTTGCATAAATATTGCACCATATCAGATCTTTTTCTTTCCCAAGTCCATATTTCTTTTTTACACCTTTCAAAAGTCTCTAGATTTTGTTCTTTATATTTTCACACTTCCTCAATTGCTTCTTTTTCCAAACAGCCTACGGTTTATTTGTCTATTTAATATTTTTTTGTAAATCTGTTGTATTAATGAATATATGTTTTTATTTGAAGCTTCTGACAGTTTTTTCTTTTTGAAGTATTTTTCTTTCCTCTAATTTCTCTCTTTTAATCTTTTTGTATATCTTCTGTCAGGAAATTCTGGGCTCCTTGCATAATAGTAACAATAGATAATTTCTTTCTCATCCTCACTAGTCCACTCTATCATCTTTATGGCTCTTTTTGGCCTATCAGTTTTTGTGATATTTATGGATTGCTACTTCCTTCTACAACAGGGGGTCCATCCTCCCCCTGGTCCAGGCCTAGCCCCATTGTAGGAATGTTTCTATTTCTTTAGGATTCTACACTGTCATTTTTTTTAAATCCCGAAACAGTGCACCATCCAGGATTGGGCACTTTTTTTATCCTGGGTCTTGTGCACCCAGCTACCTTTTTTAATTTTTAACTTACTTCTGTCCATGATATATGCCATATAAAATGCAGTCTATATATCAGTGTCATCACGGTGAGAGTTCGTGAAAAACAGGGTCCAACTCATGAACATACTCACCAAGACTTGAGAAAGAATTCATTTCCAGCAATACTACTCTCCTTTGCTTGCTTACTTATCATCTTTCCATTCAGACCCTAAATAGCTTGAAACATGACCACTTGAGTGACTTTTCAACTAGAGCCTCAAAACAAGCTTTGTAACCACAAGAATGGAAGACTGCAACAGTTATCCAATTTTTCAAGAGTGGACCATCAACCGACCCTGGAATCTACAGACCCATTAGTCTGACTAGTCTAATGTGCAGAGCCATAGAATGAATTATCATGTAAATGATCAACAAAGACATAGGCCCAAAAATAGGTACAGATTACTTTTATAAACTTAGGAGGTTACTAGAATAAAAGGATATGTGTTAGCACACATTTTCTGAAGGTTATGAAGTCTGAACTCATGTATGTCATTATTTAATGACTTCAATCTGTAGTGTTTTGCAAGGAAACCACAAATATTATGAGAAACAGACCAAAAATATGAGGCAAAAATTGGACATTTTGCAACAATCTGGACAGTTGAGAGATATGACAGTGGGGTACCGCAGTGCTCCATGCTGGGACCAGTCCTATTTGACATCTACTTTTCAAGATAAAGGCTAATGTTAAAGGCCTTAGGCTAAACCAAGTTTGCAGATGACAGCAAATTTGGAGCTATCATATATTAGCCCCATAACACAAACATTTTACAAGAGGATTCAACACAGACAAATGATTGATGCCAAAGTCACGGATTAAAACCCAATGCCAAGAAATGCATTATAGTGCTTTTTGGGAACATAAACACCCAGGTTAATTACTCCACCAATAAGACATACCTAAAAATTGGCCTAGTAGTCAGGGATCTGGGCACATATTTAGAGAGCAATTTGGCCTTTGACCAACATGTGGCCAATGTAGTAAGAAAATCATTCTATGTCACCCAACTTATAAGTAAGAACATGGCATCCAGATCAAAGAAAGTCATAGTGCCACTTTATTTGGCCTTTACCACACTTATCATTGAGTATAGTACCTCCTTCAGCATGTATCTGATTAGACATATGCAACAGCTGGAATGTCCACAAAGGTTCCTTACCAAGAGAATCCAAGGTATGAGCACATTGTCCTATAGGGATCACATTAAAACCCTATATCTATACTCAGTCTCCTACAGGTTATTGAGAGACATTCTATGCCTGGTATGCAAGGCATCCTTGGATCCAGCTCTGATTCACCTTTTGCACATCTGCAAAATGAACAACATCAGAACCACTAGATCCAAGAATTTAAATTTTGCTTGCAACATAAACTGACTATGTTGGTGAAACAGATATGTGTAATGGATGATCTCCATACCCTGAACAAGTTTCCCATGTATGTGAAGCAGGGCCCACCCCAACTCAATTTAGCATAACTTTGACCAATGGATGGGAAACTGGAAATTCACCCTGTCTCTGGTCTCCGTGTCTTTATAGGCAGAGGCAGACAGTAACTATGCCCAAAATAACATGGCATAATCCCCATAAAACCTTTAGAAACTTCCAACATATCTTCTCCTAATAAATGTCCATAATACATAGGGACATTATTGGGTTGGGCTGTGTAGCTAGGCTTATACAGGCCTTGGTGGTTGTTGGCCTAGTATATATCAATGAACTTATGAAACATTACAAACTGTGCATGGTAAAACAATCTATTTATTCAGTTATTCAACTGAGTCATAGTTTAAACTCAGTTGCACGCATACTGAATTTACACAGCTGATTTGCAAATGTAGTTCACGACAAAGTTGAGAAGCCAAATCTTTGAATGACAGAGTATAATCCTAATGGAAGCATAATTCCTTGCTGAAAATACCAAAACTGATCTGAAACCACAGTTTTCTACGTGTTTTTTTTTTGTTTTTTGCAAGTAAATAATAATGCAATTATAGTTCCTGCTAATGTAACAAATAATGTTAATAATTAAAAGGCATGGTTGAAAGTTCAGGTTTTGGAGATCTAAGTAACTGAAGTCCAAATTAGTTCATTTTTTAAAGTAGTTTATTGGAAGTTTATATAAAAGGAAAATCACATTAACATAATAAAGCAAATAACTACTTAAACAAGTGTCTACATTGGTTCATACGGTGTATATCAGTACAATTCATTAAATAGCCATAAACTGATTGTAGAATATACATTAATATTGTCTATTAATCAGATCAGTTTTTATAATAATTGTACTTTGTGGTTATTTTTCTTTTATATCTCAATAGTAGATATTTCTTGATGACACACAACAGTGATATTATTTATAACTTCTATAAATTAATGCATAATCTCATTTTTCAAGTTCTTTGTAGTAATTTTCCTGGTTATTTTCAATAAACTCCAGAGAAGTGGGGATTAGGATCATAGGTTCATAGGTAGATACTAGGCTATCTGCCCTAGGGCATTTATAAGCCTAGCCAGAGTGTATTTGGGTTCCGCCTCCCTATTAGATTAGCCTACTGTGCCTCTGTAAAGTAGGTCACAGAAGGTACCCTTTTAAGATTAGTTTACTGTGCCTCTGTCTAGCAGGGACACAGGAGAGATCCCAGGGGTGAATTTGCGATTTCCCATCCACGTGTCCAAATTTCGTTTGAAGAGGGTCAGCGAGGGGCTATGTCTAACATGAATTGGGATTCTATTCCAGAGGGAGGGAAGCCTCTGGGAAATGATTCTGTCCCTCCAGCATGTCCTATTTATTTTTGTGCTGAGGTTTAGGTCACTGGAGCGTGTAGCTCTAAGGGACTTGGATTTTTTGAGGTGGAGAATGTCCATTAATTCTGGGTTTGACATGGCTTTGTACGTCAGGCATAGATCGCCTCTGAGTAGGCGGTAAGCAACTGAGTAGAGCTGGAGTTTCTTTAGTCGAGCTGCATAGGACATCTGTTTGTAGCCCATGATCCTCTTGGTGAGGTACTTTTGGGGTCTCTCCAGTTGCTGCAGGTGTCAGGTAAGGTACATCCCAAAAGGGGCATTGTATTCAATTATGGGCCTGATGAGTGACGAGTAGAGGGGCACTATGACCTCTCTTGATCTAGATGCAAACCCTTTCGTGATAAGGTGGGCTGCATAGAAGGTCTTTCTAACCACTTTGGCAACGAGATTATCAAAGGAGAGATTACTATCTACGTTGGTCCCCAAATCTCTAATTACTTCTTCCGTACTTAATGGATTACCACCTATGTGGTAATTTGTAGGCACCTTGTTTTTCCCAAAGGGGATGACTATGCACTTTTTAGCATTTAGCTTGAGGCAGTGGCTCTGGCACCAAGCATCCGTCTCTATGAGACCCTTTTGGAGGATGCTTGTGTCAGCTGGAGATTCGATTATAGCCCCCAGTTTGCAGTCATCTGCGAACTTTGTCAGCCATAATCCCCCCGTGTTAGCCTGAACTTCAGAGAAGTATATGCCGAGCAAGAGAGGTCCCAGAACTGAGCCCTGTGGGACGCCACTTGTAACTGGTTTGGATTCGGACATGGTACCTGCGATTCTGACCATGTGGGTTCTATCTCTGAGCCAGTTTGCAACCCATCTTGTGATATAGGGGTTGATATTTAAGCTGGTAAGCTTATTTATGATGCCCAAGTGGGGTATTGTGTCGAAGGCTTTTGTGAGGTCCAGGTAAGCTGTGTGGACTACCTTGCCCTCATCTATGGCTTTGGTAACTGTTTCAAAGAAATCAACTAGGTTTAAGAGGCAAGATCTGCCCTTAACAAAGCCAAATTGGGTAGGGTCCAGTGTCTGGAGGCTCCCAATGTCTTTGTTTATGAGTTTCATGATAATACGCTCCATAGCTTTACAGACCAGACTAGTCAGGCTTATGGGGCGATAGTTTCCGGGGTCCGTTGTGGCACCACCTTTGTGGAGTGGGACCACTGTAGCTGTACGCCATTCTTTGGGTACATATCCTGTAGTAAGGCTAAGTTTGAACAGTGACAGAGTGAGGGTTCAGTTCTTCTTGGAGCTCGTGTAAGACACAGCCTGGGACACCGTCCGGTCCCATAGATGCTGTGTTTTTTGCTTTGGAGAGGGCAGCTTTCACCTGTGCATCTGTGATGTCAGGGAGGTTACATTCAGTTGGGATAGGCGTTTGCTCCTTTGGGGGGGAAAGGGGGGGGAGAAGTTTGCGCTGAATCTGTCTGCCAGGATGTTGGCTATGTCTGTAGGTTCAGTATATTTTGTACCGTTATGCAACAATTCAGAGCATATTTGGGAGTTTCCGCCCATGTTTCTCACATAACTAAAGAAGGCTTTGTGATTATCTTTAGTGTCTAGGGCAATTTTTCTTTCGAAACTGGCCTTTGATGATTTTATGAGGGATCGAAGTTTCTTGCTAATACTGATCAGAGGTGCCTTCCCTTTTTGGGATTTTGCTCTGTCATGTAGTAGCTTCCTCCTTCTGTTGTATAGCTTATTTATGGCCGGGGTCCACCAGACCGGTCTCCTGTTTTTGGAGGAGTGAGTCTTGGTTTTATTTGGGATAGCACGATCCATGCATTCCTGCAGGTGCTCATAGAATGCATTTGTAAAGGATTCTGCGGATTAGGCTGCATTATCCTCTGGCCCAGGGGCTTTGAAGGATTCCACCTCAGTCTTGAGAAGTGCAAAGTTGGCTTTTGAGAAATTCTTTGCAGTGATTTCCTTGGCTGGGGGTGGAGACGGGATATGGATGTCCAGGGAAATTTGTTTATGGTCTCATCTTACCAATGAGGGGTTTACCTCTGGTGTGGAACATAGAGTACCCATGTTGGTGATGACCAGGTCCAATATGTTGTTCCCTCTTGTGGGAGTGGTGACCAGTTGTTCCATTGCGTTAGAGTTTATAAATTCAAGGAACCGTTGGGCGAGGGTGTTTGGGCTTGAGTAGTTTTCCCAGTCAATGTTTGGGTAGTTGAAGTCACCCAATAACATAGTGTTTCAGAGACCTTCATATTCTCCAGTGTTCTCAGGAATGCCAAGTGGAGTTCCTGTAATAGGGAGGGTGTTCTGTAGCAGGCTACAAACTGAAAGGCAGTTTTGCCCGCTGTTAGTTGCACATGGATGGTTTCCAATGCTTTGTGCAGTGCCACTAACCTGGAGGTGTAGGTATCTTTGATGAATATAGATACTCCCCCTCCTTTTGTGCTTCGGTCCAAGTTTTGGGGACAAAACGCATGGTACGAGTTATAACCTGGTAGTGCTGGGGTGCTCTCAGGAGCCTTAAACCAGGTTTCTGTTACTGCACAGACATCAATTTTCTCCATACTGAGGAGAGTCTCAAGTGCGTGCATCTTGAGGTTTAGACTTCTGGCATTGAGTAGCATTACCTTTAGTTTTTTTATCTTTGGGTTGTCTATGGAGGTGGGTTTGTCCTTTGAGCCTTGCCTAAAAAAGGCACTATGGGGGTGGCAAGAGCCTTGGCCAGTATACGAAAGCCTAAGGGTGACAGGTGCAAGCCGTCCCTAGCGAAGCAACGTGGCTTGTCGAGCATGTCATCCCAGGCTGACAGACACTGGATCCCCTTTGAATGACACCAATACTTTAGCCAATTGTTGAAACTGATCATTTTGTCTTTATACTGTGGCATCATTCTTGGTGAGGGCAAGATGCTACTCAAGGTCAGGGACATACCAGCCTGGGTTACATGGTCAGAGAGCTCCTCTATGTCTCTTTTCATGTAGTCCAGGGAGGTATGTCTCAGGTCATTCACACCAGCATGGACAATGACGGAGTCATACTTGTACTTGGTTTGGAGTGACCTGAGTGCTTGCATTATGTGGCAGATCCTGGCACCCGATAGGCAGCTTACAGTGACCTTCTTCTTGTTCAGTCTGGTGAGTGGGACGTCAGTGTGTCGGACAATAGAGTCCCCTATAACAAGTGTATTTGCTGTGTTGTTTGGCCTTATGGGCTGTGACTGTGAGGCACACTGATTTTGTGAGATATGCGATTTGTGGGTATTGTTGAGGGGTGGCTGTTGCTTGGATATCTGCTTAGGAGGTCTTTGCTGTTTAGGCAGATTTTTATTTAGAGCCTCAGAGTATGTTTTTGTGTGTTTATGTGTTGGGTATGCAGATGCAATTGGTCTGTGTGAGACTGGATTTGTGGTGTGGGTGGTTACCTTTTCCTCCTGACTGACTGTGCCAGTCTTGGGTTGAGAGAGCTCTGCCTCCAGTTTGGCTGTGTAACTGCATCTCTCACATGTATTAGAGTTTGTTGGAAGGAGGAGAGGGTTGTCTGTGTACATAAGGCAATTGTAACATTGCCTCAAAATTCCCAGATTCACCAGCTAGACAGGAGAGGAACCTTGAAACTGACCCTTGGACATATCAGATTAGTATAGGGAACTGTGTTTTTTACTGATCAGATTAGGGAAGGGAACTGATTTTTCACTTGATCAGGAAGGACCAATCGGGAGTCTAATACGTATGAGAAGTCAAGGAGGGCGTAGTGCTTTAGTTAGTTAGTGTTTCCTTATAAGAGCTGAGCAAGTGCAGGGCTTTAGAAAGAGAATAGAGTGATTACTTTGAGAGTTTGAACAGTTCTAAGGGAAAAAATGAAGAGTAGACTTTCTGGAGCCTGGAATAGTTTAAACCTGTTTAGGCGGCGCTGCCCGGCGCTGCTCAGTGCACAAAACCGCGCAAAAAGAGAGTTGTAGGGTTTTAAGAGAGAGAGAGATCAAGGAGTTTAGAATTGACCCAAAATGGCCAATAAAACTACAGCTTCTAGGTAGTAACCACTCCTCCAGGGACAGGGAGGCTGTTCAGTGTTAACCACTCCCACTGGTGAACACAGAGACTTCCCTTTAGCCCAAGCAAGCACTGGCCTTCTAGAAACTTCCAAACAGTTCAGAACAGCAAATCTGTAACTGAACTTTCTTAACTTTCAGAAAGTGGGGAAAAAGCAAGATTTTTTGTTGAGACTTATTTTTCAAGCTCTTTATAGTAATTATTCTGGCTATTGTCAATAAACTCCAGAGAACTAGGGATTGAGACTTGGGTACAGGTCTGGGAATTGGGCATTAAACAACTCCAAAAGTTTAGTTAATATGAATTTAACTATCTACAATGTTTGCAGGAAACATTGACTTTTCTTCAAAGGTAGTAGAATTTAAAATCATAAACCATATGTTACCAATCTGCTTTGATTACGGATTTACACCTCCAACAATCAATACCTTCCTTTTTGTACATACTTTCAATTGTGTGCAGCATGATAAATGATCTATGTATGAATTTTTAAGATAATAATGTCCAAAATAAAGATAAAATAGCTTTTTTCAAGAATATTCAAAACATTTTTGTTTATTGTAGTTAAATTTGAGCCACTCATTTGGAGAGCATAATCCCAATAGTTATCTTTGATATGAACATTATAGATTTTAATTATTTTGTACATTTTGGATAAATATAATTTCTCCATCCCTCTTTCATCTTTTGAAATCATTTAGAAAATCAAGAATGAATGGATATTATTTTTTAATTATGTCAGATATTAAGTCATCTTTAGGGATTTGTATTATTTAAACTTAGCATTTTGAAAGTTCAGACAGCATTCTGGTGTAAATAATATGAGCCATCACACTTTTATTTGCAGTTATTTATACATAGCATTTCTAAATGTTTTAATCTACTGTTTGTGTGAGTAGAACCTGTTGGATTAGTGATGCTTTTAAATAAATATGTATTCACCAGCCAATTCATATTAGTATTCAAGATTTGTATATGTTGTATATTAACATTTTTTATTATTTTAGCCAAACAATTTCACTTTTTTCCAGTTGGATAAATAATCAGAATTTAGCCATAAGCTACTGGTTTTGGCAATTTAAGCTATAGCATAAGTTGATAGGTCAGACAATCCTATTCTACCATCCTTCCATTCTCTTACAGGATGTGTAAAATCTATTCTAGGTTTATTGGGTGCCATAAGAACTTCAGATGACTGTTATTGAATTGTTTAATGTGTTTTTTAAAGGAGCTAAAGAAGTTGGCTGTATAGTATTTTTGGGTAAAATAAACATTTTAATTAAAATCAGCATGCATTCCATAGAAAAGAGCAACTATTTTGTTCATTCATTATTGTTTTAATATTGTCTTAAATATTTTTTATAATTTTAGTTGCTAGTGCATTACAATTGCATGTAAGAGCAACCCCTAAATATTTAATCCATTTAATATACCATTTAAATTTGCTATTAGTTTCCATTAAATCATTATCTACTCTGTTTATTAAGATGTTAGTTTTAGTTTGACTGAACTCTACAGCTGACATCATTTTAAAATATTTAAATTATTTTTTTAATTTATAAGTGAATAAGCAATATTACCTATTGGGAACAGTATATATTCAGCAAATAACTTAATTTTGGAAATATATTGATCATTTACTTGAAATCCTACTATATCATTGTTAAATTTTATGTAATTGGTTAAAGGCTCAATAGCTAAACCAAATAATAAAAAAGACAAGGGACAACCTAGTTTAATGAACCTAGTTATTTTTATCAAATGAGAAGAAAAATATCCTAGTTTGACATGTGAGAGTGAATATTGATAAAGATGGTTAATAAGAGATATAAAATTACTTAGTGATCAATATATTTCTAATGTTTAAGTTAAATAAGACCAGTTTACTGGATTAAAGGCTTTATCTGGATCCAAGCTAATTAATTTTTAAAAATTAGATTAAATAATTAACTTTTTCTAAATTAATGCAAATTTGCATTTATTTTTTTCATTCTGATAACAGGGCTTTTTCTTTTTTTAACTTTATTTTGTCTATCTTTCCTTGTAATTCCAATAAGTCTTCATTGCATGTTTTCTCTTGTTATAATATCAAGTAGATACTTTGCTATATACATATATATGCTTGCATTGAGTCCCATAGGGTCGCATCAAAAATTTCATTATTATTGAAGTCTAAGAACTGTTATATTTTCTTTAAAACACTCTTTGAAATATTTTGCCTATATAAGCTTTCAGTTTATTAAAGGACACTGGTTTTCTTTGATTCGTCATTACTGCAGAAGCAATTGAACTCACAGTAACCTTTTCTATTTTATAAATCAAGCCATTTGTAATAGATACCCCATCTATTCATGACTGTGTACCAAATCTATGTTCAATGAGTATAAAACAAAGATCTTGATTCAGAAAAGTCTTAGCTGGCATTGAAATTCTGGGTTTGTTAATTGCACTGGTATCATTTTCTTTAAGTATCCAGTTAAAGTCTCCTGCTACCATTATACTTCATACATATTTAAAGTTAACATTTCCAGATACTTTCTACACAATTTATTTCAGTTCTCAGAATCCACTACATATTTGCTAAGGTTAATATTCTTTTTTGATAGTCAGTAATGAGCATACTTATCATACTTATATCTTCACTGTAAAAGTCAGGAACCGCAGGCATTATAATCAAATATCTCCATTAGATTGCTGTATCCCTTCTGTTTTCTTTAAAACTAAAACTTGCTATTACTGCATATTCCTTTGCATTTAATCTATTAATATCACATTGCAGTAAATAAGTTTTTTGTAAAAAATCTACTTGTCTCAGGTCCCATCAATTAACACACATTATACCAAATGACATTTGACGACCTTTATTAAAATTCCATAAATATAACTTTGTTGACCGACTGATATTTTCATTTATTAATCACAGCATAAACATCCTTAGACCTGTTAACTTAGGGCAGTGTGACCCGACTCACCCTGACCAAGTAAGCAGCATCCTCACCTCTGCTTGCTTACTTTTACTTATCAAGCAGCATCCAACTGCTCACTTGCATTTCCCAACTCATTGAACTGAACCTCCAACACCAGAGGGAGAACAGAAGAGGAACAAGTCTGCCCCTCTTCTCTACCCACCAGCCTGACCAGGCTGTTCCCCCTCATTCATACCAAAACTTCTAACAACCTTCCAAATAAACCAAACTGTACTTTAAAAAGGTAAAAGCCAAACATTATTTGGTGTACTCCATTCTCTGTATAACCAATATGGATCCCTGTCATCAATATGCCAAAATCCTATCATATAAAGCAACTAGTTGTCTAATCAGCTGAAATTAAACCAATGATCCCTCACCAAAGCCAAAGGAACACTCATACCCTTGTAAAACCTCTATAAATCAAACAGATCCTCACTTATCCTAACTACCAACAATAACTTCATAATTATTCTCAGGTCATTACCTGTCAAATGTACCACCAAAACACTAAAAAGCCCAACACCTTCCAAAACAAAGCAAGCCCAACTACATGCCATCTTGCCTAACTGCAGCATCCTTTAACCACCTAAATGATGTAATAATGACCAAATGAGATCACCACTCCAACAAATAGGAATTCAGCCTCCATACCCACCATCTACTATAAAGCAAACATCCGATAACCACATAGCATTTGCTGACCAATGAGCCACCCTGTTAATGAATTCAGTCCTCCATAATGCCAATATCCCCTCAGGCTGCAACCCAGTGAACTTCCATTTACCAACGCCAACCCCTACAACAAAACTTACCTTGACTATCACCATAGTCTGTCAGTCTTCACACTATCAAACCTAACCCAACCCTTCAAACATATGACCCACCATCCCAGATTCAGTAAAGTCATATAACCTAGTCACCTGGGCAACTATACTAAATGGAGCTAAATCCACTTGACCTCTTAAATTGCCTAACCTTGTTCCCAAGCCTCAACACAAATGAAAATATTACATTGCCCTACCATATACCTTCCTATCTACACTGCCCTGGAATCCTGTACCACATCTAATCATTCCAAGCCAACCTAACACACCTGTCCTGACAAAACCAGGGCCTCCTACCACAGTCCTATTATCCAAATGAAAATTAACAGTGTTCCCCATGACTTCTACTAAACCTACAATCCCACCTAAAGTGAAACTAACTCCAAACAGTAACATCCCTCCTTCAAATGTGCTTCCATCCAATACATCCATCCTCCAAACATCCTTACACCCTGCCAGCCAACAAGTCAAAAACCATTCCCTCACAAATATGCCAAATTAATGATCCCACCAAGCTCCACGGCATCCTTAATCCACCCTTGTCCCGATACTTCACCCATTGAAATTTTTTTTATTTAATATCAATGTTCAGAACTGCAAGCTTCTGCATAAACAGTAACCCATTCCTCACCCATCCCTACACACATGCATACCTTGCAAGCTCTGTCAAACCCTTTACTTAGTCTTAAAGTCCTGCCCACTGCTGCCCAATCCAATGAAGAACAGTGCTGAACTCCCAAAGTAGCACAGCCACTGAATAATCCATCTGCTTAGCCTTGCCACAGGGAAACAAACCCAACTACCATACCCACAAAATGCAACCCAACCTCGGGTTGTTGTAACTCCATCCCACCTGTGGAAAACCCCAAACTACCCATAAACAATCCCCAAACTTTCTTCACCCTGCCACTAATGTACCTCATCCTCACCTATCCCCACATTGCTCACAATCTGCACTCTCACGTGCCTTAATGAGTAAAGTAGGATTATCTGTGAACTCACTATGCACCACTCCAGTGGCAGGAACATCCACTCCAGTTGAATCCATTACATTTCAACAATTTCAAATGCACTTCCTTCAGGCAACTAACTGATGCCCACTCTGCACTTCCCTGTCTGTGACCTCATTGTGATCTGCAAAAGAAAATACTGTAAAGCCTCTACACATGCATAAATCAAAGCATCTTAATGACATTAGGTGCCACCAAGGGCTTATCTCATTCATCAGCTGCATAAAATGTACTCACAACTCTGGTATGAGACACCACAATGAAGTTTAAGATGCTTTAACAAAGTTCCACATAAAGTTTCTTCACACATTCCCTGTTAATGATATAACTGATATCAATGGTAAATAAAACAGAATGGTTCCATTAAAAGCCCTATTCTATAAATAGGTGTCACATTTTAACCATCCTATGAGCTTCCTCAATAAAGTTGTTAGCCAGTAATCAGGGTAAAGAAAATTAAACCACTCCATACTTGTGCCAATACAGCCACTTACAGAACCTGTGACAGCATCTGTCAAAAAAAGGAGGCTTTAATATACATAACCCCCCATAACATTACCAAAATTACACCGAGTCTTAGGTGATAAGCGTGCACATAGTGATGACACCCGTTGCCACATGAAACCATCATCTTCGCCTAACCACTCAGTCCCACAAGAGACAAACACATGCAGACCCATAAACACATTATTACTATGCCCCCCTTTAACATCTACAGTAAGCTTCCTGTTAAATCTGGGGACTCAATTCAAGAACCTTCCCAATTTAAGGAAATGACTCAAACATGAGAGGAAGAAATCTGCCCATTCTGCCACATCTGGGCAGAAGCAAATGTCCGCATCCTGCAAGGAGTAGCAAAAGTGCAAGCCTTTCATAATTACTCCCTAGCACAAAACATCTGGCCAAAACTATAAATCAATGACAACATTTCTAACTTCAGGCTTAATGATTTGCTGATAATTCACCAAAGAACCCCAATGTAATAAGAAACAGACCAAAATGAGACCAAATATGGACATTCTGCACATACCCCATATCCAGTGAGGCAATTTAACTGATATCAATAGTAAAGAGAATTGAATCATTATTGCATTAACAGGCCTAGTCTATAAAGAAAATTAAAACATTGTAAGCAACCCATGAGCTTTCTAGTTAAAGTTGTTAGTGAGCCATAAGTGTTCCACCTTTTACCGGTTTGTTTCCATTATTAGTGGTAGTATTCCTCATCTTGTAGATGGAAGGAGACTTCTGCCAATACAGCAGATTACAGATCCTGTGATGGCATCTGTGTTAAAGGGGCAGCTTTATCTAACATAACCCCCATAATATTCTCAAACTGACAACAGGTTTTTGATAAGCGTGCCCATAGTAATGGCACTCACCGCCACGGCAAAACCATCTTCACTCACCCACTCATTCTCACAAGAGACAAACCCATGCAGATTCCTTTTTTATGGCATCCATGTACTTACCACTTCACTGCGAACTTCTTGGGAAACAAATCAACTCAAAGTGGCACGAATAACCATGATTGTGACTATGAGGGCAAACTGCCCACCAAACTTTTGACATACAAGCACTCCCCAAACTTCAAGAGCAATGTTAAGAGACCCTATCTGTACTCTCCTGCTAACACTTAGCTTGCTCCTCAATCTGTCACAGATATGGTTACTCAATATTTGAGAACCCTCCAAAGTTTAAAGGACAGACCTATGTTATGCGATAAAATCTGTCCAGTCTGCCATATCTGATTTCTGAAGGGTAGGACGTCTGAACTCAAATGTCTGTCATTTTCTAGCATCAAACTTTAATAATTTTGCCAGTAACTTGCCAGATAATCACAATTTTATGAAATAGTGGAACTTAGAGATTGCTCTTACAAACTTTGGAAGCAAACAGGAACAGGCCCTGCACCAGCTTGAACCTCCAAAGGACCTACAGTCTACAAATCAAAAGCCTATCACCATCCCCAACTGCAGTGTCCAATGATCAGCCACCAACCTACCTGACAAACAATTACATGAAATGGACCAGCACCTAGGACATAATTCCAAACATTCTGCGAAAATCTGTGCAATTCAGAAACAGGTTATCCCTCATATGACGGTTATTGCCACCCAACAAACAATTCCATGAAATGGACCAATATATAACACAATTCCAGACATTTCGGCAAAATCAGTACAATTGAGAAGCAGGCTACCCCTCGTGCGATGGTTATTCCCACACCACACATGCGCGAGAAGCACCTGTTGACAAAACAACTCACAGCCCACAACAAGCCCCTTGTGGCCCCTCAACCTCTGAAAGCAAGAAGTCTGTGCAGAGCAATAACCTGAAGTGGGACAAAGGCCAATCACTACAGAATACCCCCCCACACACTAGTAAAGTCAGGCAGCAGTTATCAGCACCCCAATTCCAATTTTTTTTTTTTTTGTATAAATGCTATTACAGTTGTCCAAACTACAGGACTCAGCAACAAAGTTGCTACAGTGAAGAACAAAAACCTTAAAATGAACTTCAGCTTAAAAGTTTGTTAGGTATCACCAACTTGTACAACTGAAGGGTTGAGCGACATTATCACTGCACCACTGGAAGTCACACTGCATAGGCATACACAAAGGCAAAGGAGATGCTGCTGCAAAAGTCAGTGCAACAATACACCAAGAGATGTTTCCCTGCGTCCTAAAAGGAAAGGGTTGGGGGAACTGGAAATGTACACAAACTACACTACACAAGCTGTCAGAAATGCAGTCATTTAGATCACATTCTTTATTTTATGTACTCCTAGAGCAACAGGGATGGATACAGAAATTATCTGCACATTAAACACCAAATAAACTTGAGTCTCAAATGTGACTCATAGAAACAGCTACTTATATGAAAATGCCTGAATTTTTTTTTGAAGATGATAAGACACATAAAATGTTAAGTTTACAAGATTAAACCTGTAGCACCACACTGTAATTCGACTGAAATACTTATTGTCTGTAACCTACAATAGTACCTTTCTTATCCATTTTATTTTGTTCTGCTAATCTGGACAGTGTACGTTCCAATGCTAATCATGCCTTCCCCAATCCCCTTTACCAGTAGTCAGGCTATGTGCATGTGTGACTAACGGCCTTCACTCACTGGCACCACAAAGCCCGTGAATAAGCTCCAATGAAAACTAAAGGAAATTTGGACACAGAAATGAAATACTAAAACAAAGCAAGGGTGCATTTTGCTATACTCTGCTTATACTGCTTACACACATACACACACACACACACACACACACACACACACACACACACACACACACACACACACACACACACACACACACAACGTACCCATGTATCAAAACCCCTAGAATAGATACGCAACTGAAACTACTACATTCCACTCCTCTCCCACTACACCAGTGCCACTAATGCAAATGCAACTTTTCACCCGAACTCCCTATCAAATAAAAACCTGTAGCCATTCCCTCAGCAATAAAAGACCATACCAAGGAATGCTGTAGTGTGGCCCAACCTCGAGGCAATGAAACACCAGCAAACAAAAGCTGAGGTCATTAACAATGCAAACAGCCAAAAACCCACTCATCAACTCCCTAATTAATCACAAGGAAACTGTGCAAGCAGCCCTCCCCATACCCAAAAACCTGTAATTAGCCCAACAGTGAACATACCTAATGAGTAAAAGGGGAGAGAGAGGCCCCAAGGCCTACCTGATCTCCAAAATACCTAAAGTTCATCTTGGACGTAACACTTGACGTACTAAATTCAAGCCAAAATGTGATTCCTTACCCAGTTACACTCTCACAAAACTTAAGACCCTCCTTACCCTTACCTCACTTCCTCCCAGTTGTCCTACTTTCCTATTTAACCCTTTCTTCCCCCCAACTATCTAAATCCCTACCTGAAGATGTCCCTGGACAAACTAGTTTGTTACGAAACCTCATTTGTGCTTTATGCATTTTAAATATTTAAACAAGCTTCCACTCTTATTGCCACTATTGAGGCTATTTACATTTAAAGGAATACATTTGAAAGAAGACATCTTATATCAGCCACATACAAATTGCTATTATTAATTACTATTCTATGATCTCCATAATAACCAACATCCTTATAATAATAACTGTACGAAAATTAAAAGAAAATTGTCTAAAAGCTCATTTTATTTCACATAGACACAGAAAGCAAAGAGTTGACAACTTTAAAGACAACTAAACTACAAATAAAGCAATTCCTTTCAATGAAATTTAAGGTTTTTAGTTTGAATAGAACATTCATTCAAACTACCCTTCTAATTTTATTTTACTCTCTTACGCACACTTATACTAATTGCCCTAACTTTATATATATATATATATATATATATATATATATATATATATATATATATATATATATATATATATATATATATATCATCAAATAAATACCTTATATCAGTTGTTTATAAGTATATTATAAAAAAAACTATCTGCATTACAATGGTTAAAAAAGAAGAAAAAAGATCTAATTTGATTCCTATTATCCTGGACTAGTTTATATCCATTAAAACACATGTTTACTCTTTAAGCTGATAGGTAGTTACCAGGTATGCAGTCAATGAGACTATTGAAAAGACTACCCCATTTCCTAAAAGCCCCACAGCACTGTCTAGCTAATTAACCTGCTCAGATACATAATAGGCAGGAGAAGGTTATGGGAATCAAACCCTGAAACAAGTCAACAACTCACGGTTTCAATCTACCATACTAATGACCAGAATTCAAAGTCTTCCCAGCACTTACATCATTAGCTTTTCCAAGACTGTTCAAGTTTCACAAGCAAAGCCATATGCCTCTTACTCCAACATCCAGAGCCACCAACAACTACTATTAATGTAAAGCTAAGGGTACATATATAACAGTCCTTCAATAACTCCATCCGAATTCTCAAAGCATGTATATTCCCATTTCAGCTAATATGTACCAACAATATTTTGCAGAAAAAAAGTGTGTTTCAGTTTGATCTCTCTAACATCACATAGTAGTTTATATTCATTTGATCATATGTTTAATCTCTAGGTTCATAGATAGTCACCAGATATGAAGTCAAGGAAGATATTGAGCAAACCACCCAGCCACATAGAACCCAAGAGTATAGTCTAATCACATAACCTGTCCAGAGTCACCAGTAGGCAGATGATGCCTGTAAGAATCAAACCCCAAATTACAAGAAACAGCCTGTCAACATAGTTTCAATCCACTGCACCAACTGCCAGACACCAAACTCTCCCCAACTCTCATATTACTATATTTCTTAAAACTGTTCAAATTCTTCAAGCAGAAGTCATATGCCATTCATTCCTACATCCAGAGCCACCACTAAACTAAAGGTACTCACACAATAATCTTTTAATAACCTTATCTGAATGGTCAAAGCACATTTCCACTTTAACTAATATGTAGCAACAGTATTGTACACACAAAAATTTATTTTAACTTAATTTCCCCCATATAGTAGTTTGTATCCATTTAAACACATGTTCAGTTCCTAGGTTCACCAGACATGCAGTCAAGGATATCATCGTAAGAGACAGTCCCTGCTTCGTCAGAAGCCAAAAGCATTGCCTGGTCAATTAAATTGCTCAGGGTCACACAGAAGGCAGATTAAGTCTGGGGGAATCAAACTGGACTACAAAAACAGCTTGTCAACATTTCATGGTTTTATTCCAATGCATTAACTGCAAGGCTTCAAATTCTCCTCAACACTCGCTGTTCAAGTTCCATAAGTAAAGTCATGTGCCATTTGCCATCTGACATCAAGAGCTATTACCCACCCTTATTTGTGTGAAGCTAAAGGTATGCATATAACAGTCTTAAAACAGCCCTGTGTGAATGCTTATACATTCTTGCTTTAAATAATACGCACTAATAATATTGTACAGAAAAACTGTTATTTACCGCAATGCACGTTATTAAAATGCAGAGCCTAACCAAGTAATTTGGAGCTAAAAAAAAAACTAAGGTTGCTGCTTTAGAAAACAGCAGAAATCTGAGAATACTTTTAGTCATTCTAACGGCCCACTAATGGTCACATTTCACACCTCCCAGATTGCCAGTTAAAAACAAACAAAAGACTATTCTGGCAACACATTGAAAATGCAAATAAGGTTTTTCTGACCATTACAAAAAATCCTGGCAAGTGACAGCCATATATAATAATTTTTTTTAATCAAGTTAAACTCATAAAATTTAACATTAGCAAAGAGTGAGAGTGAAAAAATGAACAATTATGCAAAGGCGTACTGCTATCCATGAGTCAGTATGCAAAACTGAATTGTGCTGTATTGCTTGCATACCTTTTTGACATCTCACACTATGCTCTGTTAACTGTGTCAGTGAGGGGCTTCTCTTCACAAGACAATACCATTCTAGACATATTTTATATTAGGTAAACATTCAATTAGGCAAGAGTATATAAAGCAGATAAATTCACCGTATTCTTTCTGTGCTCCACTGTATACCAAACAGAAAGCTAGTCTACCCTGGAAGTCCCTGCTTTTCTACATTGAAAAGTCAGAGAGCGATTCCCCTACTTATTTTTATACTGTGAAATATTATATTTCTACATAACAAAGTATGTTGAAAATGCTGAGAAAATATATTTTATATATTAATTAAACAACATATTTATATATATGCAAAATAAACTTTAAGGATATAATAAAATATATTAAAACAATGAAGGAGACTTACGGAAGGCATAACTGACCTAACAACATATGATGCACAAAGTCCAGAAACGAGTAGTCTTGTGTTAAGGGTATATTAAACACCTTATTTTCATGTGAGATGTAATATTCATCTTTCTCTTCTTAATGGATTTTATGGGCTGGATTCATGAATACCTCCACTAAGTGTACATGGTCTGTATTCAAGAACATTCCTACCATATTTTTTGTTCTGTCTGTTCACTCAGAAAGATTATACTAAGTGTACATGTAGTCAACACTTTGTGGTAACCTTTATGAATCCCCTCGATTTTTAAAGCTGCAAGAAAATCAGTAGGAAAACTAAAATTAGGAGGAAGAAGGTGAGAGTTATGCTTGTGTTGTCTATTCATTCAGAATGGTGCACACTTAGGACCGGATTCCAAAAGCTAGTTGTGGACAGTGCAGCACGCCAAAGGAAGACTTCAGCGCACAAGCTGTGGACATTTCAGAAGACACGCTGAAAGCAGGCTGAGTACTTAACTGTTCAGTGGAGGATAATTATGGATTCCACACACAATCATCTGATTCCAAATCATATCAGGCTCACCCAATGCAACTTAAATATGACAAGCTGCAATGCTGACTCTGTTTCCACAATCATCGGTGTGTGTTATACGGCCTCACAAGGAAAGGAAACTACTACTATGGATTTTGGCATATTCCATAAGAATAGTACAAAAAGAAAGAAAAGAAACATGCAACCTGTACTTAATGAACTGCAACAGGCTGAAGTTGTATAAGCCATAAATTAGGATGTAACTGTGTTCCCTAGAAGGCAGCCAGCTAAAGTCAGAGCAAGGCTGCAACTAAACCAGTTGTCAGACCGACAAATAGTCAACAGGTACTGCCTAGACAGCTGGTGCAGGCAGTCTGCAACACGTGTGCCTTACAAATGTCTGTGTGGACCCTGCAAGGAAACCCCATCTCCCTTGAAACCAAAACGCATCTCAGCCTGGATGAACGTGCATCTGGGACATTCCAGGGACACAAGGGGATGCTTTGGGAGTGTCACAGACAGATTCCAGTTTTATCCTGGCAAAATGTCTGGCAGCAATGTGCAGCAATGTGGATGGCTACATCCAGTTTACATTGACCCCATGGAGTGGAGAACTGTAATGCACCACTTCTACAACATCGCAAACTTCCCCCCATGTACTCAGTGCAATAGATTGCACATACATCCCTATCAGGACACCAGTGTCTCCTGAAGCATACCGATATATATATAAACAGAAAGGGATGGAGATCCCTGAACTGCCAGTTTGTGTGTGCAGCAGATGGCATAACAAGCTTCATGACAACACTCCTTGAAAGTGTCCATGATGCTGCCATATGAAGGGAAAGTGGATTGAGGGCTTCATTCCAGCAAGATGAAATACCTGAGGGACTAGTACTGGGTAAGTACAGGAACACAACAAGGATATCCCTCCCAAAAATATCCATGCTAACAACATGTGTTAACTTATCACAACAGGTGAATGTAGTTATCCACTTGAGCCCTGGCAAATGAACCCGTACTGTGAACCATCCAACTTTGCAGATAAGGCCTAGAATAGAGTGCACCTAATAACCAGAAATTTCATAGAATGTGTGTTTAGTGTACTGAAAGCTAGGTTGAAATGTCTGGACACCTTCAGGGGTGCAATGCAATATACACCTCAGAAGGCAGCACAGATGATAATGGTCATAACATGCTTACTACAGCACATGGACATCTCCTATTTCCAGGTGTGGGTGAAGTACCCAAGAACCCCATATGTCTGAAGATGACACCCACTGGTATCAGAGGAGGAACAGGAGGACATAGGGGGTAGAAGATACAGGTGTAGAAAACATAGGATGTGACCACGAGTGCAGACCCAGGCAACACAGCAGTGTCTGACCCACAACTTTCAGTAATGACAAGCCACAAATACAGAAGTAGACAGATTAAACATTGACATGTGGACCCACCACAGCATGGATTGTATCTAATGGCAATTACCCACTAGATGTACACAGTGAGTATCAGACATAACAACATAATCATAATAAATAACATTATGAAATATACAAATCTATCACAACAGGTATCATCAACTCAGGGCACAACTGGCACAGGTATGCATACAGACTCACATTGTTGTATCTGTATATGGTACACAATAAGGGGCACACATCATTGCAACACATTGCTATCTGTCCACTATAAAAAAAACTGCAAACAGATAAACAATGCAGAGCATAATGCCAAACTATTGTTAATATCACAAGCCAAATATATTACTGTAAAGTATGGATAAAGAAATGTAATAATGGAGTCAGCTATGTTTAGTAGAACCATTGGACTCCCATGGTATCAGCTTTATAAACAAACAAAGACAGGTGACATTGTCAATGTTCTGCACAGCAATCATCATCACCATGAGGTGAGAATGACAGCACTATACACAGTGGATCAATTGTCTGTGCTGTTCTAACACAGTCTAAGGTGCCCACACTGTTGTCTCACACTGTGGTCTGGTCTGCCCCTACCACATATGGAAACACTTGCCCCAGGCTGCTTAACAGTCTGAAGGGGTGGCACCAGCATATGGAGATGAAGGAAAACCCAGCAGTGTAAGTGTGTGTGCACATTGGAGCATAGACATTGATGCCTGATGGGTAAGGTTGGTCCTGTTAAGAGTGGGCCTACCTCTCCCATGTGGTAATTAGCTAAGCACAGTCAGGGCACATGGACCCCTTCTTGTACTAAAGCACTGCTGTAGTACTTTAGCAGCAAGGGATTCTACTGACCATGCCACAGATAACATACTTTCATTTTGTGCAGCCAGTTACCTCATTATATCTGCACTCTGGTCCTTCATTCAGCACATCAGCTGGTGTGCAACATAATCTATGGCATGGGCAAGTGCACAGATGTCAGATCCATGACATGTCTAGGAACATTCATTTGTCTGTAGAAAAAGGCAGACACCCTCTAACACCTACCCATGCACACCAGTTGCATGTCTATGTCTACTGCAATGGGTAGTATGAATGTGTTGTGAGGAATTATCAACATCAGCAGCAGTCCCAACATAGGTGTGTTGTTCACAGTCCTCATCCTGTCCACTATCTGATGTACTCTCATTGTCAGAATGGCTGGATATGTTTCTCTCAATATCTGAGGCATCCACATGACTGTTACCATCCTGGCCAGCCTGTATCATCATGTCAGTGTTCTGTGTGCCAGGGGCCATGCAACCATACTGAGACACATCAGATCCCATATTATGATCACTGGATGGGCTATTGGAGGATAAAGGCAGCTGATGTGCTAAATGAAGAGACAGATGACACAGATCAGGACAACATACTGACAACACATGCTGTATATCATTAAAGACATATGACATATATATCTCACTGCAATGCTACAGATAATAATGACTTACCACTAGGTCTTTTCTGTGCATGAGTCATGGAATCTGCATAACAAGGAGTTGACAATTAGTTTACATATCCAACAGACATGACATATGAGATGAATACAAGCATAACACACACCTAACAAGTCCTCGTGGGAAAATGGCATGGTAGAAGAGGGATGAACTTCGACTATTGTAGGGAACAAAGTCAACATTATTAATCACACCATTGCCAGCATGAACCATTCGAACAGCGTTAAAACATACATTAGGTTTTACATAGATATGCCACTTCTTAGTGCACTTGATGAGGATGCAGTCTGTCCTATGAATGGGTAGAAGGATAGTGTGTTAATGGAGGACAACAACAGGACCAACAGTGATGACATGTATGAAAGAGGTAATAGCATACCACTGACAGACTCCAGCTGTTGTGAGTTTGTATGTTGTACTTTGGGAAAGTAAAGAAAAAGACAACACAGTCAGGTATTAGGGCAACAGAATACTGACAGCATGACATATATGACATATATAACACAGTAATGGGGGCTGGGGATACTCCCGTGACACATGTTGCACCTGTGGCAAGATGTCTTGGTGTAGAATGACATTAATGTCATGTATCACAGGTGTACTACACATTGCTGCAAACTATGAACCTGTTGTGGTAACATACCTGGTCTGTCCATACTTGGAACTGCATAGCTTGGGCCCCCACTGGATGCACCTGTAGTGTACAATGTTAGGGAAGTGTCAATATGACAGCAAACAGCAGTACCATAACATGAGGCTGAGGCAATAACAGGTAGTAGTCATAGTAACACTGTATAGAGACACTCACCTTCTATTCCCGGTGTTGTGCAGAAGTAGATGGGCCTGTGAATGTTAATGCAGACACCATTACTTATGTTGGTTGCACTGCTCTGTCTGTACTGCAGTTGTATGAGTACATGTCATTACACTTACGTTCATCATCATCACCCTCTGTGGATCTGTGTGCGCAATTAAATTCTGCTTCTGTAAATCCAAAATGACAATACATGAATATGCATGCAACAGCAATATGCAATGAATTACTCTATAGTCATCCATGTCATGCAAAGTAAGACATACATGTTTGGCGTTGAACTCTTGCTTCTACGCCACCCCTGAGTATGTGTTCCTGCCCACTCACCATATGCAGAGAGGCAAGAAATATTGTGATCTCATCAGAGGGGTCAATGGTGGGCCACCACTCGTGACATCCCTCAATCTCTCATACCATTGTAACCTGTTGGCTGCACAGAGGATCATGTCAAAGCAGCATCAGCAACAGGCTTCACAGGATCTGTTGTGACCTTCGACTGCATTAATCATGTTGATGATGTTTGCCCACACCTCATTCCTCCATACTGTATTCCCTGCATGTCCAAGTAGTCTACTTCCATGTTGTCACTGAGCATCTATTATGATGTCAGTTTCCTGTGGGGAGAAATTATCACCCCCTAGTTCTGTTTGCCATTTGAAAGACAGTGATAAGCACATGTTCATATTCATGTGGGGACCCAGTTATGCAGATGATTATGTGGACAACTTATATCATTGTAAATAGTATGCATTCCTGTGCAGTACAAAAGTCTGTGAAACACTCACTATGACATATAGTAATCTCACATATAAAAAGTTATAACAATGCCTGCATACAAAACAGCTGTAAAATCAACAGAACTTGTGATATCTTTAGTGGCTGTCTGTGGGATTCGAACCCCATACACTACATATCTGTTGAATGTCATCATGGCCACAGGAGTCTGCATGCATTTCACATTAAAATACTTCACAAATTATTAGCTGAACAACTTACAGAAAGCGTCAGAAAACCTGAGTATCTGTAACCAGGACACAGAGAATACAGATCCTTTTTATATTGAACCAGTAGTTGCAAAACTTGTGTTAAGAACCATCAATAAATAAATAACCAACTGCAAAAGGACATAGTACATATGGATAATGTCAGAATTCATAGATTACTATATATACACCAAAAAGTGTATGGAGTCACATGCAAGACATACAGATAATCCATAAATCTATCTTTATGTACTTTTCAGTTTTGCTATGTAAATCTGTCTATACTATAGCATATGGGCAATCAATGCATGTCCTTAGATGATCAGCTTTAATAATTGGCTCAATTACTGGTGTCATTCTAGGGGGATCCAATGTCTGTCTGCTTGGGATGACATGCTGGACAAGCCACTCTGCTTTGCAAGGGACGGCTTGCATCTGTCACCACTGGGCTTCCGGATATTGGCTAAGGCTCTTGCCACCCCCATAGTGCCTTTTTTAGGCAAGGTTCAAAAGACAAACCCACCTCCTTAGAAAACAAAAATGGAAAAAAATTAAGGGTAATGCTGCTCAATGCCAGAAGTCTAAATCTCAAGATGCAGGCTCTCGAAGCACTCCTCAGTATGGAGAACATCGATGTCTGTGCAGTAACTGAAACCTGGTTCAAGGCTCCTGAGAGCACCCCAGCACTACCAGGCTATACCTCGTATCATGCTTTTTGGCCCCAAAACTCAGGCCAAACCAAAAAGGGAGGGGGAGTGTCCATATTCATCAAGGACACCCACACCTCCAGGTTAGTGGCAACACATGAAGCATCAGAGACCATCCAGGTGCAACTAACCGTAGGCAAAACTGCTATACAACTAGTAGCATGTTACAGACCACCCTCCCAATCTCAGGAACCCCATTCAGCCTTCCTGAAGACATTGGAGGATATGAATGTCTCACCAAACACCATCATATTGGGAGACTTCAACTACCCTAACATAGACTGGGTGCATTATTCTAGCCCTAACACCCTAGCCCAAAGGTTCCTGGAATTCATAAATTCAAATGCAATGGAACAGCTAGTCACCTCTCCCACAAGGGGAGATAATATACTAGACCTGATCATCACAGACATGGGGACAAAGTGCTCCACACCAGAAGTATACCCCTCACTAGTGAGATCTGACCACAAACTAATCACCCTGGATATACATATCCCACCTCCACCCCCAACACAAAAGACTACAGTGAAAAACTTCTCAAAAGCTGACTTTACAGTTCTTAAGACTGAGATGGTATCCTTTAAGCCCACTGGGCCAGTGGAAACCACATCCCACAATGCTGAATCCTTCACAAATGCTTTCTACGGACATCTCCAAGAATGCATGGATCATGCAATCCCAAATAAAACCAAGACCCTCTCCACAAAGGGCAGGCATCCTCTCTGGTGGACCCCAGCCATAAACAAATTGTATAACAAAAGAAGGAAGCTACTGCACGACAGAGCAAAATCCCATAAAGAGAAGGCATCTCTGATCAGCACTAGTAGAAAGCTACATTCGCTCATAAAAACATCCAAGGCCAACTTTGAGAGAAAAATCGCTATGTACACTAAAGATAACCACAAGGCCTTCTTCTGCTATGTTAGAAACCTGGACGGAAACCCTCAGATATGCTCAGAGTTAGTTCACAATAACAAAAAATACACTGAACCCACAGATATTGCCAACATTTTGGCAGACAGGTTCAGTGCAAATTTCTCCCCTCCCTCACCCCCAAAAGAAGAAATACTTATCCCAGCTGAATGTAACCTCCCTGCCATCTCAGATGTCCAGGTGAGAACCGCCCTCAGCAAAGCTAAAAACACAGCATCAATGGGACCTGACGGTATCCCAGGTTGCGTGCTATGTGAACTCCAGGAGGAGCTAAACCCGCACATAAAAATGCTATTTAACCTTAGCCTTACTACAGGATATGTACCTGAACACTGGCGTACAGCAACAGTGGTCCCACTCCACAAAGGAGGCACCTCTACAAACCCTGGTAACTACCGCCCCTGGTCTGCAAAGCTATGGAAAGAATCATTATGGAACTCATAAACAGAGACATTGGGGACCTACAGACACTTGATCCCACCCAGTTCGGCTTTGTAAAGGGCAGATCCTGCCTTTTGAAACTGGTTGACTTTTTTGAAACAGTCACTAGAGCCATTGACGAGTGCAAAGCAGTCCATACAGCCTGCCTGGACTTGGCTAAAGCTTTCGACACAATACCCCACTCAGGCATCATAGACAAGCTCAACAGCTTAAATGTAAATCCATATGTCATAAGATGGGTTGCAAACTGGCTAAAGGATAGAACCCATAAAGTCAAAATCACTGGAGCCATGTCAGACTCAAAGACGGTCACAAGTGGTGTCCCACAGGGCTCTGTCCTGGGACCCCTCTTGTTTGGCATTTATTTCTCAGATGTGAAAGCAAACATGGGAGGGTTGTGGCTGACAAAGTTCGCAGATGACTGCAAACTAGGCGCCATAGTCGATACACCAGCTGACACATACATCCTACAGAAAGGCCTCACTGAAACGGACAACTGGTGTCGGAGTCATGGCCTTAAACTAAATGCCAAAAAATGTATAGTCATCCCCTTTGGGAAAAACAAAGTACCCACAAATTATCACATAGACAGTAACCCACTGAGTACAGAAAAAGTAATCAGAGACCTGGGGACCCAAGTCGATAGTGACCTCTCATTTGACACCCAAGTTGCCAAAGTGGTTAGAAAGACTTTCTACCTTGCCCACCTTATCATGAAGGGATTCACATCCAGATCAAAGGAGGTCATTGTACCCCTATACTCCTCCCTTATCAGGCCCATGATTGAGTACAATGCCCCATTTGGTATGTACCTCACCCGGCACTTGCAACAGCTGGAGAGACCCCAAAAGTACCTCACCAAGAGGATCAAGGGTTTCCAACATATGTCATATGCTGCCAGACTAAAGAAATTCCAACTCTATTCAGTAGCATACCGCCTACTCAGAGGTGATCTGTGCCTGACGTACAAGGCCATGTCCAATCAGGAATTGATGGACATGCTCCACCTCAAAAAATCCAAATCCATCAGAACCACGAGAGCTAAAGATTTAAACCTCAGCACAAATATGAATAGGATATGCTGGAGGGACAGATTCATAACTCAGAGGCTTCCCATACTCTGGAACAGAATCCCAGTTCATGTTAGGCAGAGCCCCTCACTGACTCTCTTCAAGAGAAATCTTGACGAGTAGATGGGAGATCGTAGGTTTACCCCGGGGGTCATCTCTGTGTCACTACTAGACAGAGGCACAGTATTCTAAGTCTATTCTGTACACTTTTGTACCATTACATGGGGTGGCAAAAGCCACATCACTATGGCTAGGCTTATAAATGCCCCAGGGCAGATAGCCTAGTACTAAACTATGAAACTATGAAACTTAATGCAGATGGCAACACCTGTATGCATAAAGGTAAATAAAACATCAAACAGCACTCTAGTAAGTTACAAGATTTGTGTTAAAGCACACATATTCCCCTTAAAAATAAATCTAGACAGGTCCATTTGAGAATGACTAATGTTAACAGAGGTAATACTCCCCAAAACAGAAATGCTAGCAGGTGCCAATTTACCTTATCAACTACCTATGACACAGGTATAACTGAAAGTAAGAGTACCTACTGTGCATCCATCTTTAAGTATCATTTGTGCCATACATAATTAATGAGGTTAGTTAATATTCCAGGTTTTGGAATCCCATTTGTGCACTTCCATGTAAGTTCTCAAAATTTGGCACATTAACCATTAGCTCAGCATAATGAGAAGGTGCTCCATGCAAGTACTCAATAGGTATTGATAAATGGTATCTTGTGTAACACATGCCCATTATCTTCCAATGATCTGATAACATGACATAACCACCACTTTTAAATATTGATTTTTATAACTTTACAGATCAGACCACTGCTGCCTGTGAACTGAATGAGACCTCAGTGAGCACTATTCCAGTTTTACTAAATTTTCCATTGGACTGTCAACATTATCAAGATGGTGACTTCCAGAAGGCATCAATGTTTCCAAGGGCCCATTTGGACCAAGGAGGAGACTACACAGATGCTGATCATGCATGCTGGAGTATCAGATGAGACCCTGGCCAAGAAACTTCACAATGATCGACATTTGGAACTAAATTGCAAGGGGAGCACTGATGACACACTGGGATCTACCAGATTGGTGTGCAGGTTCACCACTGTCACAATGAACTGCATCAGAGGGATGCAGAGGAGCTTCATAGGAGGATCACCAAGGTGCGGAGACCGTCAGTGAATCCCTACAGTAAATGTCACAGTCCTACGTATAACTGAGCCTTCCTGTGACATTTAGAAATATAGTTGTGACCCAAATATATAATATACATAGCTTTTACAACCATTAAGTACCTGTTCTGACAATTAGCTAATATGGATAATTAAAAAGATGTGGTGACTGTTCTCCATATAAGTATGGGTTCTATTCCCATGCTGTTAATTTACTTACTAAAGTTTATAATATACATAATTCTGAACTTTGTAGCTGTACATCTGTTTTCCACCATATAATGACATAATTTAACACATACTTATAGTTGTGTATCACCGATGCAAGTAGCACCTAGGCAGCTGATGACTATGCATTTTGTAGTTATCTGTTATACTATGACAAATATCAACTACTCTAGCTGTATTTGTCTGAATAGTAAATCATAAATAACTTCTTTACTTCATTTCTCCAAATAAAATGAACATTCTTACTACAGTCCTGTTTGTTTAAGCCAAGAGGAATGCCTGTCCAACTGATTACACATATGTCTTCAGTTATGTGTTGGTATCTGTTAATTCTTGAGATTATAATGGCTAATAAGTGTCAGAGAAGTTTCCGAATTCATTTGTTATCTGCAGCAATATCGATAAATACATGCCGCACCTGTTTGTTAAGAAGCAACATGTGCAGCCTGTAAAGAAACAGGCCAGCATGTCTATATTTTGGCATGCTGTGGTTCAAATACACATAGGCAAAACATCATTTTATTATCTTGGTTTGTTTCACACATAGTCAAATATACTTCTCTACATAACTGCTTATTGATATTTGAGTTTATTTTGTGTGTGGTTATAAATAACTGTTTTCATCGAATTCCTGCAAATATATTCATAATCTGTAAAGTTCTTTTAACAGCATCTCTCTAAGTGCAGGGTTATATGTAAAGCTTACAAAAGACTGTTATATGTCTGACAAAGTTTTGTGCAATATGGTATTATTTACAAAAGTGTTTTTGTCATTATTTATTAAATTAATTTCAACAACCACCTCATTTCTATCTTTTTGAGGGAGTCACATGGTCAGAGTTACAGTTGAAATGCAAAACAGGGAGATACATTTTGATGATTTGTGATGTGTTCTTTGCCAAGGAACATCTGTAAATGGAGTACTTACACATACCTTACTGTGTTCCTGATGTACAGCACCTTTTATGTCTCTGTTAAAAGCTATGTGATACATGACATTGTCCCACTGTCCCACTGTCTAAAGAATAATGGTTTTCCATTGCTGTTAATGGTTGTGACCACAGTGCTGACATGAATTCATTCTTGTTAATGAATTACCTACATGCCCAGCAAGTATTCATTTTTTGAAATCTTAAGCCATTGTCCATATTAGCAGCTGATCCCCCACCCAGGTGATGTTATAACCCTAAGTCTTTTCACTAAAGTCACAATACACACTATTAGGCAAGGTGGCTTAGCTAGGTAGGCAGGTGTCAAGGTCAACGTCTGGACGTACATTAGAGTTGCAGGTGTGAATCTCATGTTCTCCAATCTGTGCTCAAAGATGTAAAAGCCTATGTGTAGCATTGCAAAATGTGTATGGTGATTATCTGATGTTCTTCAGAATTAAATATTTAGAACCTGATCTGAGCAATGTATGTTCCTAGTTGAGGACTACATCATTCATAGTTCCCCTGTATTTTAGACAATGAGAACAGGGCCCAAAATCATTCCCTGTGCATTGAGCCAATGCATAGGCTTGAGGAACAGTGAAGGGAGAGAGGTATATTGCGTAATGTTTCTGTTTTGTTAAATAAAATGCATCTGATCCTTGTTACAGGCCAGTATTTTTTACATTACCATGTATATTGCTTAGTATGCCTGAATATCCATCATGCTTCAGTAAGGTAACTGCAATACTCACACTATACCTGTACTTAAAAGACTGATTGAAATGCAAATATGTTTTAATATTATTTAGCATCAAGCCATGTTCTCTGAAGATAGTTTTTGAAATGTAAGCCACAACCTAAATGACAGTCAGGTTTGTGTAACTGTCTCACATAGTGTGAGGTAGATGCTTTGCATACAAGTCTGTAGTGCTTTGACTGATGCTTATAATGCAGGTGTTGGCATGCTTGTATGTTGGGAGGTGTTTCTCATTGACTGATTTGTTGTGCATTGCCTGCCTATTCACAGACCAAATGGGTGTCTGTTGTGTCAGTGTTCACAGTGCCATTTGCAGACTGTGTGGCATACTCTTCAGTTCAACATTGGTACTGCATCTGCCAACAATACCCTGGGTGTTATTGTTGCAACATGCTTGTATCCTGTGTTTGGGGACACTTGTGAAGGTAAGCATTTCTTTGCAACATTTTATAATCAGCAAACATCATCCGGATGTTTGTATTTTGCAGGCTACTGATTACTACTCATTGTAGGTAGATCATGAATAAAGTTTGAGACATACAATACTGTTTTCAACATATTCTGTATTCTCATATGTCACAGGCCATGATGACTGAATATTACAACTATTTGTTACTTACATTGATGCGGGATCAGCCAATTACCATGCTGCCTGTCTCAAATATTTATGATATGACTTGTCTAGTTTCCACAATATTGTCATCTCACTTTGTCTTCATTTTAACAATGTCACTTGTTGGCTATTCATATGACTCATTACATACAGAGACTACAATTTACAGCTGCACATAGACTTAACTGTACAGGGAACACATGCAAAGGAAAATTAATTGAAATAACATGCTGTCAGGCACTCAGCTGGACAGTTTACTAAGGCAGACAACATTATTAAATGGTGCAGATCCCAATAATAATGTTATCTTGACATTTACAAGATTCTATTTTGTCAAATTTTAGTTATGCTAATATGGGATGAGGCAGTGTCAGGCATGATTCCATTCACATGTCAGGATATGTTTATGTTACATGTGCTTGCTTTGCATATGCTTGCCATGCTGCCTGCTGGTCAATAAGAACATGTTTAGGTGATGTTATGGATTTCCACTGGTAAGCTGTTATCCATGCATTGCATGGTCTTTTTGAAATGCTCTCATTGGTGATGATACATTCTCCCTGACATGTTCTGTTATTGGACATGTCCATAACTAAAGATAAAGTGACATAGGGATGGTGTTGTGTGCATTAGAAGCCATTTACTAGCAACAATTGTGTTAATTGTAATTGTGCTACTTGCTAATGCTTACACCTTTTCAAATCAAACTGGATTTTAAATAAAGAACTTTGCTGTATGCTACTATACCTTCAGTCTCATATTTGTATTTGCAGAACTCACTAGTGTATGGGATGTTAAGTAATGTATGTTGGATTTAAGATGTGCACATCAGTTTCATTTTAAGGTCATCTATGATCTTCATGGGAATGTGGGGTGTGATATGCATTTGCTTTTCACTGTTATGGTTTTGACAAACATACATTGCATATGGTGGCATAGTGGACTGTGGTCATAATGTATTTTAACACTTCATGAGGAATGTTTTCTGCTTGTTCATTATGTCACAGTGGGTATTTTATGCAGACAAGTAGTATCAGGTATGCATATGTAATTTGTTTCATGTTTTGCAATTCGTCTTGACAAAGCATGGAACCCATGGATGATTGCCGATCAGATGCAGACATGAATGCATGCCAGGCCACTGGAGGAGTCCTCAGATGATGATGATGATGACAATGATGGTGGTGATGGCAAGTAACCCAGACCAACAGCTGCATGAGCTGTCATGCATGCTGCACCCTGAAGAAGGCAACACCAGGAGCAACAGAAAGACAGTTATTGGGAGGAGATCTAGGAGGTTGTGACTAATGCATTTTGAGCACAGATGAGGGATATGCTGGGGTGTTTTTTTCCAAGACATGGCACAGGCTATACATCACTTATTCAGGGATTTCATTTGTGAAGCTCATCCCCACTAGGCCAGGCCCTCTGGTCTGGAAGTATTATCTGTATACTCTAACTGTGTTAGACTAACAGCATGCCGATTGCCATATAATTGGTTGGACTGTGTGTGCCCTCTTGTGTGTACATACCATGCAGCTGCCACACTTAAGTGTTACATGTGCAAACATAGCATGTAGATATTGTGTGATGTTTAATTTTGTTTTAATGTGTGTATGACACACATAAAAACATTACATTTTCTTCCCACATTCATCTGTACATGCATTGTGTAGTTAATTTGCAGTTAGTGCTGCAGAAATTACCCTGTAAACAAGTATTTTACTGTAAGAAACCAACAGCCAAAATACATTGTCCATAGTCCAGCAGTACCACTGTGGAATGGTTAAGATTTATGTATTGCCATATCATGTTATGTGCAGCAGAAGCTAATGTAATTTCCCGTGTGTTTTGGATGACAGTTGTCTTGCTGTCCACTGGCATGATGTGTTGTTGTGTGCCATGTGTTGGCAATGTTGATGCCATGTGGGTTAATATACAGGCATGTCATACTTTTGAGAAGTCTTCCTTTTCTGACTGCATCAAATTCTAATTTAACATTAATGTATACACTGTGGTAAGAATAATTTATTCAGCAATGTACTGTATGCTACATTTCCATATCCATTCCTTATTCACGTATGTTCACACCTTCTGGCAATATTTATGCACATTAACTAATGATTTTACATGTCTCTACACACAGTCTGATCCATACTGACACACCATTGTACTTTTAACATGTCAGCATTCACTGACTTATCATTGATGTGCTATAATGATGCTCATAGGGGTGTCCTCTCAGTCAATAATGCGCAAGGTGCATGGCATACACCTGCAGTTGTTTATTCAATATTGGCTCGACAGGATATGTGTGTGTGATTGAAATTCTTAGCTTGCTTATCTATGCCTATTGATGTTGCATAATTGCACATTGCTCTGCATGTAGAGACATGTACAATCATCAGTTAATGTGCATAAATATTGCCAGAAGGTGTGAATGTATTACTGTGTATATGTGATTTATACATGCCCATTTTTGTGGACAACAGCAATGCAGTTTGCCCATGTGACATATATTTGCCATTTGCTAAATGTATTTTTGGTTGGCTTTGATAGCACCCTGTGTGCTGTACACATGCATTTGCAATGCATTACCTTACCTTCTTGTCCTGCTTTTTCATTGCCTTCTTTGATGTGGACTCGGGTTGTCCACCTCAATTCCACCTTCATATTTACGTAATATACTTTAGAGATGTTTGCCTTTGTTGCAGTTATTGACCATTGTCATGTATTATGTTGTTGATATAGTGAACATGTGCCGTATGTATGGCAATTTTACAGTTAAAGGACATCTGCACACAAGTCACTGGCTAATGCTTGCATTATATCTTTGTTCTCATTATACTTGTGTGTTAACCAGTGTGTGTTGTTGAAATTCATAATCACAACCTGACATTTTTAAGCTATAGTATTAGATTTTTGCAATTATTCTTACATATCATAGGTGTGTGTATGTGTATTGACATTGCTTTCATGTACGTTCCATTTAAGCCACTGACAGTTATACATATCTCCCTACATCTGTGTGTTGTCCTTGGCATGGTATATGTATGTCACATATATGCCTTCCATTACAGGTCTGGGTTGTGTACAACTACTTGTCTATTTAACACTCATTTTGCTGCTTTGCTGCAGTACTGCTGTTTGGTATGCATGGTTATAGGTTCAGTTCTGTTCTGTGCTGGTGTTATCTAGCATTCTTAGATCTGCATTTGCTCATGTGTTTGGCTTATACTTGCACTGTTGACAGACTACTTAGATAGGTGGTTATTTTATCCAATATGTACTGTGATCTTTATTTATTACCCTGCAATATACATCTACCATTGGTCGCACACATCCAGGTATGACTACCATACTGTTTGCAACATGTCATAATGTAATAGTGCATAGGTAGATATGTTTTTCTGCATTTCATCATGGCTGGTATGCACCCCCAACTTTCCATTGCCCACGTTGTGCAGTGTGCCATCTGTGTAACCTACCTGTCCTTACTGTGTTTTTTTCCAAACTTTGACTGTCATGTGTTATGATATTTGTTCTATGGGTATACTTGTGGTGATGGCCTACTCCTCCTCTTTCCCTAGCTTTACCTGTCCTTCTGTTTTTTAAAAAATAAAATATGTGCCTATTCCCATAAAAAAAACATTGCCCATACCCTCAGACTTTTCCTCTGATTTTCCTATTCCAACATTCATCTTTTGTGTCCTCTTCTTCACCTGTATCCCATGTCTACTTTTCTACCTCTCAGTTTCCTTGAGTATGTGCAGTACCTGTGTTCTCCACACAAGTCCCATACCCATTATTATACCTCTTAACCACTTACACCAAGAAATCTGGACAAAGCCATAAATAATGAGGGGGGGGGGCAAAGGCCCAAAATAGGGACAATTATTAAATATTGCTCTTACAAACTTAGAAAGTTGATAGGATAAGAGTGTTTGCATTGATATGAATTTTCTGAAGGGTATAAAGTATGAAACTCAAATGTCTGTCATTATTTTCTGACTTCAGTTTTCAATGATTTGCCAGAAAAACCTAAATTTTGTAAAAAGCAGACCAAAAATATGAGGCAAAAATTTGGACATTCTGCGAAAATCTGTACAGTTGAGAGGTATGCCCATTATTAGCTAATGTTAGCTATGGTGATGTGGCTGTGATTGCCCTTCACCTTTATTATTTTTTATTTAAAAATTTATAGATTCTATCAGAATCCTTAAGTGACCACTAGCATATTTTTATAATAATGGACTTAGAGTGATAGTCCATAGCTAGCTTACTGGATTCTGTTATAGATATGTAATTAAGACTGTCAGGATGCTTGAATTGTGAGATTCTTTCCATAACTTTGTTAATGTGCATCACACTTTAACAGTGATTTTTCATTATGTATGGATTACTTGCTGGTAATGTACAATGCACCGTTTCTGTTGCGCACCAATATATTCAGAGTTTTCTATGACACATTTACATATTTCATTGTTATCTGCAGCTTTTTCACTGGTATTGGCATAATGCACCAGATTCCATGAAATTTACGGAATCCAGCCCTTAGTGTACACTCAGTGCAAGTGTTACAAATCTGGCCCATGGCTTTTTTTTGTAATGCCAATTACAAGTCAGGCTAACACAAAATTATTTTGCAATGTGCTCAAAATTCCCTTGAATAATTTTGATACTTAAAGAGCATGTCAACTATGCAGTCTTCTAGCAGATAGAATGCCTGCATTAAGATGTGCATTAGTACAATTCTGAAGGACCAAAAGTCTGAAGTGGGCATGCTGCTTATTTCTTGGAATGAGCTGCAACGTCCTAATATCATGTTGCCAGATAAGAAATGAGCATGGACACTTCTTTTTTTTCTGTAGACTAGCAGGACTAGTCATCTCTGATTTGCCTTATAATGTGAATATTTATAAATACATCATAGAGCAGGCTGAGCTTATGATACTGTAAAATGCACTGCATGTTTGCTTTGAATTCAAGATTCTACCATCTTGTCTACTGTAACAGCTGTGCTATTAAATGTTCAACATGAAAAATATCTTATATACAATAAATTGGTATTCCCAATGATGTCTGAGAAATATTTAACACCAATATTATATTACTGGATAGACAAAATGTATATTCTACTTAGTTAAATGCACTACTCCATTGTATGAATGCTCTATTTTCATGAGACTTTTTGCTGTTGTTAGAACAGAGTCTTCCATACAGGTCTCTCTGTTTGTCTCTTTAGGCTTGTATGGCTCAAGTCCATTTCTCCCTAAAGATTGCTGATTTTTTAGTTAGTTAGTTAGTTAGTTAGTTAGTTAGTTAGTTAGTTCATAGGTTCATAGGTAGGTACTAGGCTATTGGCCCTAGGGCCTATATAAGCCTAGCCAAAAAGGTACCCTGGCTTTCGCCACCCAAGAAATTTTTTTTCCTGTGCCCCTGTCGAGCAGAGCCACAGAAGTGATCCCTCGGGTGAATTTCCTATTTCCCATCCAATCATCAAGATTTTTCTTGAAGAGTGCTAATGAGGAGCTCTGTTTGACATAGATAGGTAGTCTGTTCCAGAGTATGGGAAGTCTCTGAGACAGGATATCCCTCCAGCATGTTCTGTTTATTGTGGTAACAAGGTTTAGGTTCCTAGAGCGTGTAGCTCGGCGGGATTGGGATTTCTTTAAGTGGAGCATGTCCAGCAGCTCTGGGTTTGACATAGCTTTGTATGTTAGGCAGAGATCACCCCTGAGTAGGTGATATGCAACGGAGTAAAGCTGGAGTTTTTTGAGATGGTCTACGTAGGACATCTGTTTGAGGCCAGTAATCCTCTTTGTGAGGTATTTCTGTGGCCTGTCCAGTTGTTGTAGATGTCTTGTGAGGTACATACTAAAAGGGACGTTGTACTCTATAATGGATCTAATGAGTGATGAGTACAGGGGAACAATGACCTCTTTTTTCTGGATGAGAAACCTTTTGTGATGAGGTGAGCTATGTAGAAGGATTTCCTGACAACTGTGGCGATGTGATTATCAAAGGAGAGGCTACTGTCCACCTGTGTCCCAAGGTCTCTTATCACATTTTCAGCATTAAGTAGACTACCAGCTATGGGGTAGTTCATGGGTACAGAGTTTTTACCAAAGGGGATGACAATACACTTTTTGGCATTGAGCTTCAGGCCATGGCTCTGACACCAGGCATCTGTCTCAGTGAGGCCCTTTTGTAGTATGTCCACATCATTAGGAGTTTTGATTATGGCACCTAGTTTGCAGTCATCTGCAAACTTTGTTAGCCAAAGACCTTCTGTGTTAGCCTGTACTTCAGAGAAGTAGATACCAAACAGGAGAGGACCCAGGACTGAACCCTGGGGTACTCCACTTGTCACTGGTCTGAAGTCGGATTTGGAGTCTGCTATTTTCACAGTGTGGGTTCTGTCCATGAGCCAGTTGGCAACCCATCTTGTGACATATGGATTTATACCTAGTTTAGTGAGCTTATCTATAATTCCAGTGTGGGGGATGGTGTTGAAAGCCTTGGCGAGATCTAGATAAGCTATGTGAACCACCTTACCCTCATCTATAGCTTTGGTGACTGCTTCAAAGAAGTCAACCAGGTTTAGGAGACATGATCTGCCTTTTACAAACCCGAACTGGGTAGGGTCTAGAGTTTGGAGATTACCAATGTCTTTGTTTATGAGTTCCATGATGATACATTCCATGGCCTTACAGACCAGGCTCATCAGGCTAATGGGGTGGTAGTTCTCGGGGTCCATTGTGGCTCCCCTTTTGTGGAGTGGGATAACCATCACGGTGCACCATTCAGTGGGCACAAAGCCTGAGGTGAGGCTATGATTAAACATAGTACTTAGGTAGGGTGCCAGTTCATTCTGTAGTTCATGTAGAACACAGCCTGGGATATTGTCAGGTCCCATGGATGCTGTGTTCTTGGCTTTGGAGAGTGTGTGTTTTACCTGTGCAGACGTGATTACAGGAACTTTGCATTCTTCCGGTATAGAGATGGGCCCTCTAGGGGGTGAGGGGGGGTAAAGTTAGCACTGAACCTATCTGCCAGGATGTTGGCAATATCAATTGGTTCTGTATATTCAGTGCCATTGTGCTGTAACTCAGAGCAGATCTGAGTTTTGCCATTGAGATTCTTGACATAGCTATAGAATGCTTTGTGGTTGTCTTTAGAGTCAGTGGCAATTTTGTTTTCGTAACTAGCTTTGGAGGATTTTATGAGGGATCTCAGCTTCTTACTGAGGTTGACCAGGGAGTTCCTCCAGTCATGGGATTTTACTCTTTTTTTGCAACAGTTTCTTTCTTCTGTTGTAGAGTTTGTTTATGGCAGAGGACCACCAGATTGGCTTCCTTTTTTTGGAGGATAGCATCTTGGTTCTATTAGGGATAGCATGATCCATGCACTCGTGTAAGTGCTTATAAAGTGCATTTGTGTAGGATTCAGCAGTTGTACCTCTATTGTCCATCTGCATGGGTGTCATGAGGTTTGCCACTTCTGTCTTAAGAAGTGTGAAGTTGACTTTGGAGAAGTTTTTTTACGGTGGTTTCCCTAATTGGGGGTGGGGGCGGGATGTGGATGTCTAGGGTGATTAGCTTGTGGTTGGATGTGACCAACGAGGAATTGACCTCTGGTGTGGAAAACTGGTTGCCCATGTTGGTAATGACCAGGTCTAGGATATTGCTGCCCCTGGAAGGAGTGTGAATAAGTTGATCCAAGGCATTGGAATTTATGAATTCCAGAAAACATTGAGCAAAAGAGTTGGTACATGAGTAGTTTTCCCAGCTAATGGTGGAGTACTTGAAATTGCCCATTATTAGGGTGTTGGGTTGTACCCTAATACTTTCCAGTGTATCAAGAAATGAGGAGTGGGAATCCTAGGGCATGGTGGGGGGGTCTGTAGCAAGCTACAATTTGGATTGCGGTCTTGCCCAGAGTTAGTTGCACTTGGATAATCTTGGATGCATTATGCTGTGCAACTAGCTTGAAGGTGTGGATATCCTTAATGAATATGGACACACCTCCACCTTTAGTGCTTTGTTCCGGGTTAGGTGGCCGAAAGGTGTGGTATGAATTATAGCCTGGTAATGCAGGGGTGCTCTCTGGAGCTTTGAACCAGGTCTCTGTCACTGCACAGATGTCGATGTTCTCCATTTTAAGGAGTGCCTCGAGTGAGTGCATTGAGTAGCATTACCCTCATATTTTGCTTGCTTGTACCTGTTATGGTATCCAGAATCCCAAGGGCGACAGGTGCAGGCCATCTCTGGCAAAGCATTGTGGTCTGCCGATCATGTCGTCCCAGGCAGACAAATACTGGATCCCCTTAGAATGACACCAGAAGCTTAGCCAATTGCTGAAGTCAATCATTTTGTCCTTGTACTGTGGTATCAATCTGGGTGATGGCAGGATGATACTCAGGGCTAGGGTCATACCTGCCTGGGCTACAAGATCAGAGAGCTTCTCCATGTTTCTTTTCATGTAGTCCAGGGAGGTACGTCTCAGGTCATTCACACCAACATGGACAATGACAGTGTCATATTTGTACTTGTTGTGGAGTGACCTGAGTGCATGCATTATGTGGCGGATCTTGGCACCTGACAGGCAAATGACCGTAACTTTCTCCTTGTTTAGCCTGGTGAGTGGAACATCAGTGTGCCTGACTATAGAGTCACCTATGACTAGAGTGTTGGGTACGTTGTTATGCCTTATGGGCTGTGGTTGAGTGGCACACTGAGTTTTTGGGCTATGTGTCATTTGGGTTGTCTTGGGGGGTAGAGTTTGCTTGCGTTTCTGCTTTGGAGGCCCCTGATGTAGGTGTCTGTTTTGTGTTTCTATGTGTGTGTTTTGGTGGTGTAGGTTTTGAGGGACTATGTGATGAGTGTGGTGTGGTGCAAGTGTTTACCTTCTCCTCTTGACTGTCTAGTCCAGTCTTGGGTGAAGAGAGCTTTGCTTCCAGTTTGGCTATATAAGTGCATCTCTCACAGGTTGTAGTGTTGCGTGGTAGGAAGAGAGGGTTGTCTGTGTACATGAGGCAATTGCTGCATTGCCCCAAGATGCCCAGATTCATCAGGTAGACAGGAGAAATCACTGGGAGCTAACCCTTAGACATGCCCAGATAGGTGTTTATTTATTTATTAAGTACTAAAAACTGCTTTCCTCTAGACAAGTGAGGAAAGTTGAGTGCTGTAGCAATCTGCAGCTTATTTAGTGCTTACAATGAGTTCTGAACAAGTGCTGAGTTCAAAGAAACAGATTTGAGTGCTGAAACTAAAAAACTGGCTAGTTCTAAGAAACAAAATTAAGCTAGAAGTCTTCCCTCCAACACAGAAAGGCTTGGGGGCTCAGAAGCCTACAGACAGTCTAGACCACTTACAGGAAAGGCAGGAATCAAGCTTATTTTTTTTCTTTCCCAGATGCTCTCTTTGTACACAGTAGGCGTGCCTGAAATCAGAATATGATCTCACTGCACTCAGTTGAGTGAGCAAATGAGATGGGCCCAGAAGGAGTATCCAAACACAAATTTACAAGAGGGTCGGGCAGTTTCAAAGCCACCGAGATTAACACCAAAACAAAAACAGAGAGAGTGGGTGGGGAACTAACTGAAAAAACAGAGTCAAAACTTTCAGTTCAGTTAATATTCAATGCAACACAAATACATCAATTAAAATGCTGTATTATTTGAAAAATTAGTGCAGATAAAAGGTACTTAAATTCTCTTATACATCCAATTGAATACAGCTAGATCTTAGCCGGCCAAAGTTCAGGTTTTAAGCAGAAAATATTCCAAAATATACCACTTAAATAGGCAGTAACAGGATATCAATGAATGAGACTACCCCTGACTGCAATTACAAACAGGCAATAAAAATCTAGCAAGCACTAACTGAACAAACAGAGTCAAAACTTCCAGTTCAGTTAATATTCAATGCAACGCAAATACATCAATTAAAATGCTGTATTATTTGAAAAAAGTGCAGATAAAAGGTACTTAAATTCTGTTATACGTCCGGTTGAATACAGCTAGATCTTAGCCGGCCAAAGCTCAGGTTTTAAGCAGAAAATATTCCAAAATGTACCAGTTAAATAGGCAGTAACAGAATATCAATGAATGAGACTACCCCCGACTGCAATTACTAACAGGCAATAAAAATCTAGCAAGTGGGAAGGGTTAGCCAGACATCTCTAATAACAAGTCTTTTTCCCAGATATTTAACTATTATAGACATAGGAAAGACTCCTCCTTAACTGGATGTTGTGTGAGAGACCTATGACCTCTCCTCATACCATATGGCAAGCCTTCATGAAGGTTTGAAACTTTTAGAATCCAGTAGTTGGGGAAATTAACCATATTTTCTCCTTCCATTTTTTCAGGCACACCAAAAATGATTGCATTATTTCTATTTTCTAGGCTATCCATGTTATTCAGTAACCAGTTACTTTGTTTTAGCAAAAACATTCTTTGCGGTTTTCTTGCTCAACCCGTATTTCCCCCAGTGTCATTTAAACTTGTTTCTATGCTATGTATGTGAGTATGTTGCTTTCCCCCAGTGTCATTTAAACTTGTTTCTATGCTATGTATGTGAGTATGTTGCTTTCCCCCAGTGTCATTTAAACTTGTTTCTATGCTATGTATGTGAGTATGTTGCTGTTGGATCATAGTTTTTAGAAGTTAAACCTGTTTGTTCCCATTATCTTGTATATAGTCCACATTTTATCCATATTGTCTAATTTTAAGGATAATTTTTGTATGGATGACAATATCTTCTGGAAATCTTTATTTGCAGAAATGGTTTTAGAAACCAACATCCTTCAAATGGTCTGTAATATACAGTCTGACAGTTTTTTTAATTATTAATTTTTGACTATAGTAATTTAGTTTAATCCTGAGACAAAATAAAACCCTGTTAAAGACTTTCTACTAGTACTGAGCAACTAAAAATCAGCTAGACTCAAGACACCAATTTAGCCACACCACCCCCTACTAAGCCCATTTTTAAGGCCTGCCTGGCAGTTGAGGTCTCATTCATGGAACCAAGCTCAAAAAATTTATGCAAGAACCTCTGGAAATTTTTATTCCCATAAACTAACAATATATAAACTTGGCTATATGTTTACTGAAATGCAAGTCTGGTAAGATAACTAGAAAGATTCTAAGGTTGAATAATTTATGTAGTTAATTCCCAATATGGCATTTTTCATTTGCAAATGGGCTTTTCCTATTGAAGGTAGTTGTTCTGCACTATTTTGCAGTTTGTAAATTAAACAGAACCCATGACAGAACATGTGAGTGGCATGTTATTCAAATAAAAGGCCCAGGGATTTGATTTGTGCTCCTGTTGTGTTATGCTTGTTTACATCCTTAAGTTCTCCTGAGCAAGCGCTTTTGTCCTACCTTGTCAAACCAATATGAAATCATTTATACAGACATCATAATTAGCTCTATTTCACAATTTTCTGCATGAGGTTGGGGTGTTATGTCTACCATCATCATCTTTCTTGATTTAATGCCTCTCTCCTAACTTCAACAGTCATGCTTGACTGTCACAGTTCTTCTCTAATGCAATCCATCTCTTTGCTGGATATCCTTGTTTCCTTTTGCCTTCTTCCTGTCTCCCAAATCTTCTTCATTAAATTTATTTATTTATTTAATTAATTATCCTTTGTTGTCCAGATTAGTCCCACTAGGCTAGTAGCGTCTTTTCAAGGAGGAAAACTCAAGGTGGTAATTATACTGCTAAGGGAAATTTGGCCAGGGCATTGGGGGACTACACCTACTCTTAGTAGTCGGGGGAAGGATTTCTGTGTTACACATCCTGACTTCCTGTTTCCTGTCCAGGCATGGAGGCAGTCAGAAGGAACAGGAAGAAAATATGGCTGATTCAGCTTTGGCTGAAAATGAAGTGAAGGTTGATGAAAATGTAGTTGAAATGGTAGAATCACTACCAGAAGTTTTTTTCTGATGCTGTGGGTGCAGAAACAACAGTGATATTGAAAGAAATGGAGATTGTAGCTGTAACAGAGATGGATTCAGAGGAAAACTTTCAGAGGAGATTGACTGAAGGAGAGAACGTTACCTCTGAGAAATGCATAATTACAACCCTCCAATCAGGAGGGTTGCAGGATGATTATTTGGAAAACACGGTAAACCAAAGTGAACCAGAAAGTGCAGTAGCAATTTCATGGAGTGATATCATGGAGAAAATAGAAGAAGAAAAAGGAGAAGAGGAGACTGTGCCAGAACAAGTTCAAGAGACAAAATCTCATGCACAAACTGTGGGAGAAGGAGCAAAGAAGAAATGAAAGAAAGAAAAAAGAAATATACAGTGCATGTGAGCTGTAAAAAAGAAGAAAGTTTGGACAGATATAAGGTTTTGGACTCTGTCATAGCACCTCTGGGTGTCAAAGCAAAAGAGGTAAGAGCATTCATTTTAATTAATAAAGAGACTTTTTGTGACTTGATATTTGAAACTAGGCAGGCCATGGAAATGTTTTGGGTTCATCTGAACAAAAGAAAAATATTTATCCATGCTCAAAATATGTTGTGCAAGCTTTTTGCAGACAAACAAAAAAAGAATAATGATCCAGTTTAGAACTGAAGTTGAAGTAAAAGAATTGAAAGAATATTTGTAAACTACATGTAAAGAAGTAATGGGCAGTACAAAAGTATATGAGGAAAGAGGACTATGGACTGGAGGATGAGAATGTGGAGTAAAACTGAAAATGGAAAATGATAATGTTATGCACGTACCTAGTATTACTGATGTTCATGGTAATAAGAGTTTTGTGAAATACAGGGGTCACATAAAAACTTGTTATTTTTGTGGAGAAATGATCATTTGATCAATGAATATGATAGAAAAGATATTATTTATGTGGTAAAACAGGGCATAATGCAAGAAAATGTGATTTAAAGTGCAAAAAACGTGGCAATATTGGTCATTCATGGCTAGAATGTGAAATTAATTTGCAAGAAATTGAAAATGAAGTTATACAGGATAAACAGATAGTAGAATGTGTTATACACGAAAATGTACAAAAAGATGTAACTGATAAAGAGGTTATACATGAAGTTAAAGAAAGTGGGCGGCTGCAGTGGTGCAGTGGTTATCATTGCCACCTCACAGCAAGAGGTTCTCAGGTTCAATTCTCGGCTGGGGTGCCTTCTGTGCGGAGCCTGCATGCCCTCTCTGTGGTTGTGTGGGTTTCCTCCGGGTGCCCCAGTTTCCCCCCACATCCCAAAGACATGCTGTAGGTGGATTGGACACTCTAAATTGTCCCTAGGTGTGAGTGAGTGCATGTGTGTGCCTTCTGTGGAAGGTTGGGCGCTGGGTTGGCAACTTGACACCATAAAACTCCACTGCCAATCATGAGCAGACAGGTGATCTGCTGTGGCGACCCCTAACCAGGAAAAGCTGAAAGAAGAAGAAGAAGACATGAAGTTAAAGAAAGTACCAAGGAAAAAGAGACAGATGAGACAAGTGAGGAAGAAGCTGATTGATGTACTGTAAGAAACAAAAGGAATTTGATAGAGAAAAGAGTTAAAGAAAGGGAAAGAAAATTCAAAAATGTAATGCTTAGATAAAGTAAGAAAGGAAAGGGATAAACATTTTATTATACTCACTATTCTTAAAAGCTGAAAATATTAGCTTTAAATGTGAACAGTATGAAAAATCTTAAAAGGAGAATCGATATATTACAAAGGTGTGCTGCAGTAGATGCACATATTATTGTTTTAGAAGATATCAGATTATTAACAGAGGAAGAAAGAACACAAATTGAAAAACTTTGGAATGGTGTGGCAGTTTGGAACATGGGGAAAGAAACATGCTCGGGCATATGTATATTATGTTGAGAAAGCATTAAAATATTAGATGTAACCATACTGGAACTAAGCTGAACTATGGTAATTGATATGACATGGACAAATATGTGTATAGAATTTTAGCTTTATATGTATATGTAACAAAAAAAGAGAGAGAAATGATGTTTAAAAATATTCTTGAATATGTTTGTGTAAATATGGACATTATAGTGGTGGGTGATTTTAACTGTAATTTAAGGAAACTGTAGAATAAACAAATCCACCAAACAGATAAATCTCTCGAACACAGTTTTATTAAGCACCTTTTGTCCAACTGAATCATTGGACTTCTTCGGATAAAATTTATTTAAAAGCTTCAGTTTAAATAAGTCTCTAAGAAGGTCACATGGTCTATGTATTTCATATTTAAAGAAGGTACCTTCAATATAAATATAGATAAAAAGGTCAAAAACAAGTATTTAAACAATATTCTTGTGATAGTATATCCCCACCCTCCCTACAGCTTATTATTCATATGTTTAAGAATAAATACCTAAAAATGTATGAAAAATACAGCAATGCATGTATGTACATTTTATTTATATTGAAGGTACCTTGGAGTGAGAATATGGTTGGTTCAAAGTTTAATAATGTATGCTTAATAGGTTGTAATTAAATTATTTTTGTTTCTTTAAATATGAAAAAAACATGCAAGAATGGCAAAAAGAATATTTCTTAGAAGTAATGAATGAGTGGTTTAAAAAAGGCATTAATGATGAGAAGATATACCTAGGGGTAATGAAATCCATATAGAAAAAGGGAGAAAAACACATATAAGAAATTGGAGCCAATTAGTACTAAATAATATAGACTATATGATTTTCATGAAAATAATCAAAAAAGAATAGCAAACAATGTTAAATTGTCTGAAACAATCTTTGGAACTAGAAATAAAGGAAGTCAAGAACTATTAATATTAATAAGAACATTAGTAGATGACAAAAACAGAAGAACAGAATTAAAATATTAATAGGAGATGTAAATAAAGCTTTGGATAAAAGTCAACACAAAATATTGTGGAACATTTTGGAGGAATATAACATAAGCAATAAAATAACAAAAGTTCTGAAGTCAGTTTACAAGGAAAACAAAGTCAATGGATGGATAAATGAAACTATAAGACTAAGAAGTGGTATTAAATAAGGATGTCCAACCAGAAGCATCTTATTTGCATTAATTATGAATGCAGTAGTCACTGAGGTTAATTCAATACTGGAGAAGCAATTATGATTCCAGTTATGTTTACATATGCACAGGAGCAGCCTTAGGTCAACTGGTGCCCTGGGCAAAAGGGCTCCACGGCGCCCCCCACCACACCACCTGGTGCCCCATCCTGATCTACCTACATCAAATAAATACTGGAAAATGCCCCTAACAGAGCGGCCGCCTAGTTGGCCTATGCCTAAGGCCGGCTATGCATATGCATATGATTTAGTGTTAGTAATTAATAATATAGAATGGATGAAAATAGCCATAGAAATGCTCAATAAAGAACTGAATATGTTAGGACTGACTCTTAATAAAGAAAAAAATAAATGACTGTGTTTTTGGGAGAAATACAAGGCATTATATTTAATGAAAAAGAGATAAAATCTTAGGAATAAAGTTTGGAAATGAACAATTAAGAGAACAGCAATGGAGGGATATGATAGAATACAAGTTCTTTGCATATGTTGGAGAACATTTAGGTTGTCATACTGAAAAAAGATATATTTAAGTAACTCCATAATATTAGGTAAAATTACACATTTAGCTAATGTATGTACAACTCCATTAGCATTAGAAAAGGATTTAATAAATGTCATTTTATGTTCATTTGGGGGTCAAGACTAAACCCAGTGAAAAGAAGCATTCTTTATGTAAATAACAAATGAGAAGGGTTGAGCTTGTTACACCCAGTTGTATATGCTTTTTCAATAAATTTTATATAAAATCTTAGTAAGTAGGAAAGAAAGAAAAGTTACTGGCAAAAATCATAGAAGGGAAACATAAAGTAATCTGGGAAAAGTTGGAATATTTAAAATGAAGCAAAAAATTCATTGTATGAACATGAAATTATATCAAGAGAAAATACTGCTATGGAAAATTGATATAGGAAATAAAGAAAAAATAGAAGGATGTGGTATGGAAATATAATGGAAACATTTTGTTATGTTTATCCTTGGAAACACATAAGTGAAGAGAAGATCTAAAGCAATAAAATGATAATTAATAGATACAAAAACTATGTAGAATGTACAGATTTTTTTTTTGTGGAGATTATCAATAAGTAAGTTACCGGTCAAGACAAACATGCCATATAAGGCAATAAAAGATAGAATATATTTGCATTGTGGTGAATCAGAGACAACTGGACATGTTTTATGAAGTGTAAAAGGAATGACAAAAGAATACTTAAAAGGATTGGAGAACATTAAATGTATTAATACGGACATTACAAAAATGTAAAACAAAAGGACATTAACAAACTGGATGCAAAATTATTTTGTATAATATGGATAATGTGGAGCAAAAGAATTAATAAAGTAAAATACAATGGAAAGTGGTTATTATCAAAATTTTTGAAGAAAGTAAAACTTTGGTTGTATATAAAAGAGTGGGGGGATTAAAAAAATGAAGGTTTAATATAAATGTAAGAATCATGTTCTAAATATTGTCAGTATTGTAAATAATATAAATATGTGCTGAAAAGTTGTACATAATATGTATATATTTGTAAATACAATAAAGAACCCCTACTCACTGCTGTTGCAAGTGGGACCCATTTTGCAGGAGCATGTCTTTATTTTTTATTTTATTTATTTATTTGCAGTTGGTTAACCAGGATAGTCCATTAGGCCAATAAGAACCCATTTTCAATGGAGTCCTGGGGAGAAAAGCTCCAAAACAAAGGTTACAAAAAGATTACAGCAGTTTACAATTTCAGGTAGGTTCAAAGGCAAAACAAAGATTAAGCAGTTACAATACAATTTCTAGGTTACATTTTGTAGAAAACAAATATTTAAGCAGGTACAATAAAATTTTTAGGTTACATTTTCTAGAAAACAAAACAAAACATTGCTTAAGTAAATATACAGTTTCTTGAAATGAAATAGTAGGATTTGAGAATTATAAGAGGTTATTTACAGTTGGCTTAGTATTTGGTGTCTGGAAATATATGATATAGTTGCCTGTAGGAAGTGGAGAATATGCTATGAGGGGTGGGAGCAGGAGCATTCCCACGTGGATGTTAGATGTGACTGAAGTGATTTTTTAAAGGAAGGGAGGTTGGTGATAGTACGGATGGAGGGAGGGAGTTCCATAGGTGTGCCAGAGCAAAGGACAGGAGGTTTTGTCCTGTGGAGCGAAGGGGTTTGTAGAGTTCTATTAAGTTTTGGTTGATAGATCTTAGGAGTCTTTGTGGCTGGTGCATTTTAAAGGTACAGAAGAGGGAGGGACAGAGGGAGGGATGAAAAAGGAGTTTGTGTGCATAAGTAAGCTGAGTATAGGAGAGATAGTTGGGAAGCTCTAGCCAGTTTAGTTTGTGGAGAGATGCACAGTGATGGGTTGATGATTTGTGGCTAGTGGCAAATTTGGCAATTTTATTGTAACAAGAGGACAGTTTTGCCTTTAGAGAGGATTGTAGGTTTGTTAGGAGAGGGGTAACATAAAGGAGGGAAGGGATGAGAAATGTAGTAGCGAGAGTGAGCTTAGTAGATGTAGTGAGGTATCTATTGTGTCGGTAGAGCATGCCAAGTTTTTGATGGGTTTTTTTTATGTTTAGTTGTAGGTGGGTATTGAATTTAAGCTGGTCATCGATCTGGACTCCTAGTAGTTTGGTTTCAGATACCAGTTCAAGAGGCGTGTTATTCTGGCTGGTGATGGAGAATAGTTTTCTGTCAATGGTGTTGGTTTTAGAGGGGATAAATACCATAAGTTTGGTTTCTGATGCATTGAGTGTGAGATGATTGTCTTTCATCCACTGTTCTGTGGTAGAGAAGGCATCTTGAGTCAGTTTTAAGAAAGTGGGGATGGATGTGGCTGCACAGATAATTGTTGAATCATCTGCATATTGGATAAGGTTAGCATGAGGGATTGAGAGGAAGAAATCATTTATGAATATGGTGAAGAGGAAGGGACCCAAAATGGAACCCTGGGGACACCAGTGGGGGTGTTAAGGAAAGAGGAGATGGCTTTTTTCCACTTGACAGCTTGTTGCCTGTTGGAGAGATAGCTGGTGAACCAATTGAGAGAGAAAGGGGATAGGTTTAGGTTAGATAGTTTAGTCAGGAGAAGGTTGTGAGAGATAGTATCAAAGGCCTTAGAGAGGTCAAGAAGGAGGATAGATACAGTAGAGCCAGAAACCCTGGCTTTATTCACAGTTTCCAGGAAGGATAGGATGGCAGTCATGGTGCTGTGACTGAGTCTGAATCTGTGTTGGGTGGATGTTAATAGGTTGTTGTCTAAGAGATAGGGAAGGAGTTGAAGATGGATACATTTCTCTAGGAGTTTTGAGATGGGAGAGAGGATGGCAATGGGACGGAAGTTAGTGATATTGTTATTATTGCCTCCTTTGTGCAGGGGAATGATGGAAGCCCTTTTCCAGAGTTCAGGTACAAGACCTTCTTGGACAGAGTGATTGATTAGTATGCTGATGGGGAAGGCAATGGCTTTGGCAGCTATGCTGAGGAAGGATAAAGGAATGTTATCGGGGGCACTGGTGTATGGTTTTAGCTTTTGCAGGAGTTTTTTTATGGTAGAAGTAGGAATGGGTTTTATGGAGAATGGTGGGAGGTGAGATGATAGGGAATGAGAGACTGGAGGTGAAGGGGGTGACAAGAGAGGGGATGCAGAAGTAGGGGGTGTAGTGTTATTAGAGAAGGATGAGGTTATTTATTTATTTATTGACATTTGTTAACCGGCTTAGTCCAACTGGGCTTGTGGCCCATTTTCAGTGGAGACCCGAGGAGAAAAGCTCCAATGATACATTTCAAATATAAAGTATAATATTACACAAAAGTACTGAGGTGAGAAGCAATTTAAATTTTAACAAATAAATTTCTATTACAAAGTATAATACTACACAAAAATATTGAGGTGAGAGGCAATAATACAGAGCTAGAGTCTTACATTTGTTGAGTACATACAAACAAGTAGGAAATAGAGTCTATGAAAAAATAGTTTAATTGGGTGGCCAGATCTATATCTAGTGTATTTGGGTCTGGGCTTGGGTTTTCAGTTGAGCCAGATTTTAGGAGGGTAGTGATACCTTTCCAGATTTTTGTGGATTAGTTTTATGGTTGTTTTGGAGTAAGGAGAAGTAATTCTGTCGATCTGCTGTGATAAGCTTTTTAACTCTATTGCGAAGTGTTTTGAATTCATTAAGGGTGGTGGGAGTTTTGTTTCTTTGGTAATGTGCCCAGGCTTTGTCTCTAAGTTGCATGGCAGTTAGTGTGTTTTTTGTTAGACAGGGGGTGATTTTCTTTCTTATTCTTTTGATTTTTATGGGGGCAAAACTAGCAAGCAGTTTTAGGAAAGTTGTATTGAAGTGTGAGACAGCATTATCCAGGGGTAGAGTTTTTAGAGGGTTGCAATTAATTGATTTTAGGGAGTCTGAGAAGGCTTTTGGGTTGAAGCTTTTTAGGTAGTGAGTACTGATGTAATTATGAGTTACTTGTAATGAAGAAGGAAGACATCTAGTAAAGATGGGAAGGTGGTCGCTGAGGGAATCGGAGATAGTTCCACTATCAGGGCAGTAGTGGGGATGAGAGACTAAGATCCAGTCTAGGGTGCTGCTACTGGAGAAGTCTTTAGAGGGCCTGGTAGTGAAGTTGATAAGCTGAGAGAACTTATATAGGTTGATGTTTAGGGGGTGTGTAGGGGAATGAATGGAGGACCAATTAATATTTGTGTCTCCCATGATAATAGTTTCATTACTGATAGTGATAGAAAGCCAGGAAAGGATATCCTCAAGTACTGAGATATTGTCTCCTGGGGGATGTAAAGGGAGGCTATGCATATGTGTTTGTGTTTATTTAATTGAAATAGAGCTAGTATTAATTCTGCATTGGTGAAGTGAGGAATGGGTTTGTTATAGGGAGTAATAGATAGGGAGGATGAATAAAGTAGAGCTACTCTACCACCCATTTTGTGGGTCCTGTCTTTTCTGATGATGGAGTAGTTAGGTGGTACTATTTCAGCATCTTTTTTATGAGGTTTTAGCCAGGTATCAGAGATAGCTAAGATGTCAAGTTTGTTGTTGAGAAGTCAGGCATGGAGGTTTGGGATTTTGTTAGCTATGCTTTAGGCATTTAGAGAAGCTAGTAGGGTGGATTTGGATGTAGAGGAAGCAGTGTCTGGACCAGGGTTAGGGTGTATATCTCCAGATAGAAGTATGGTTGTTAGGTGTTGTTGTATCTGTTGTAGGTGTTCTTGTATCTGTTCCAGTTGCAGAAGCAGCCTGGAGAAACAGGGAGACAGGGAGACAGAGAGAGAAGGCGATAATGGAGTGGTGAGAGAAATGGAGGAGAAAACAAATACCAAGACCAGGGAATGTGTGCAGGATACTGAGGAGATGTTTCAAAGAAATCTGACGGAGATGAGTCAGCAAATTACAGACGTGTAATTACAACCCTGCAGTCAGGAGAGTTGCGGAATGATTCACTTAATGAAATGGTGATGCAGAGTGAGCCAGAAAATGAAGAAGACATTTCCTGGAGGACATTATGGAGAAAATACAACAGGAGAGTGCAGAGACAATCCTAAACAATAGTGGTTAGATGGAAATGAATACATATGAGAGAAACTAGAAAAAGGCAAAAGGAGAGTAGCAGAAAAGAAGGCAGAAGAAAATGAAAAATGTAAGTACACGGTAAGGATTCAAAGTAAAGAAGACAAAGAAATGGACACCTATGAAGTGGGACAATTTACTAGCTCCTTTGGGTGTAAAAGTACGTGTAGTAAGAGCATTTACTCTTACTAACAGAGACATTTTGTTACATTATATTTGAAACTGTTTTATCAATGGAAAAGTTTCATGGATAATATGAAAACAAAGACTGTACCCATGGAATCTTTATTGGATAAAATTAACAAGGAAATAAAAAAAGAAAATTCTTGTACAATTTTGAACAGAGGTGGAAAGACAGAATTTGAAAGAATATTTGAAAACATTATGTAAAGAATTACTGGACATTGCAAAAGTTTATGATAAAAGTGGTTTATGGACTAGTGGATAGGATTGTAAACTGTATTAAAAATAGAAAGAGAAAAAATGTACATACACCAAATATGATAAATGTGGAGGGGGGTAGGGGTGTTGTAAAATGCTGGGGACAACCAAAAACATGTTTTTATTTGTAATAAAAAAGGGCATTTAATAAGTAACTATGATAAAAGAAAATGTTATATTTGTGGGGAAATGGGACATAATGGAAAAAATGTGAATTGAAATGTTATAAATGCAACAACATTTGACATTTAAGGATAGATTACAAATAATGAAAGTAAGATTAAGGATAAAGAAAAAGAAAGAGAAGAAAATGAACAAAGAGAAGACATTTTAGAAGTAGTAGAAATAAAATAAAAATTAGATGAGATAAATAATAAAGAGGACATTATTTCATAGGTTCATAAGAGGTTAATAGCCTAGAAGCCCTACAGCCCTTACAAAACTAGCCATGTTAATTCCAAGTTGCCCCAGTTGTCCTTATTAAGTGAACGTACTTTGCAGAGTTAGTCTATGATCAACACTGACTCCCCCTGTCTATGAGGGACATGGGTGCCACCCCTGGGGTGAATTTGTGGTCTCCCATCCATTTATCCAGGTTGCACTTGAATAAGTCAGTGAAGAACTCTGCTTCACATGAATTTGAAGTTTGTTCCAGAGGAACGGCAGTCTCTGGGAGACATATATATCTGTCCAGCATGTTTTGTTAATGTCACAGGCGAGGTTTAGATCCCTAGACCAAGTGACTCTTGTGCTGTTAGATTTGTGGATATGAAGCATATCCATTGGGGGGGGGGGTCTGAGACTGCCCTGTAGGCCAGGAACAAGCTTCTTCTTAGCAGCTTATATGATACAGAGTATAGTGGCAGGGCTTTTAGTCTATCCATGTACGTCATGGTTTGGAGGATGTGTAGTTTCTTGGTGAGGAACCTCTGTGGTCTCTCCAGCTGCTGCAGGTATCTGTTCAGGTACAAACAAAAGAAAGCACTTGTACTTTATTAGTGGTCTGATAAGGATTGAGTACAGTGGGGCTATAAAATCCCTAGACCTGGATGTGATGTCCTTATTTATTAGGTGCGCAATGTAAAATGCTTTCTTTACCACAGTGGAAATCTGGTGGTGTGAAGTTCAGATTGCTATCTATCGGTGTTCTTAGGACTCACACCACTGTGTTTGAGTTCAATGGGGTGTTGCAGTGTTGCACTTTTTTTGCATTTAGTTTTATACCGTGGCTTTGGCAGCAATCTTTTCTCTCTGTTAGCCCTTCCTGTAGTATGTTAACATCATTGGGGGACTCAATGATTGCACACAATTTGCAGTCATCATGAACTCAGTAAGATAAGGGCCATCTACTTTAGCCTGGACTTCTGAGAAGTAGATTCCAAACACTAAAGGGCCCAGTACTGAACCTTGTGGTACACCACTGGTGACAGATCTACTGGTAGAGGTGAACTCACAAACTTTGACAGTATGTGTTCTGTCAGTGAGCCAATTGGCTAATCATCTAGTGAGGTAAGGGTTAGTCCCCAGCTGAGAGAGCTTTTCAATGATACCTGCATGGGGGATTGTGTCAGAAGCCTTGTCCAGGTCAAGATAGGCAGTATGCACTGCCTTAGCTTCATCAAGGTCTTTGATGATGTTTTCAAAGAAGTCTACTAGGTTTAATAAGCATAATCTACCCTTAATGAGCCAAAATGAGTTGGTTCTAGAGTTAGAAGGTCACCTATGTCCTTGTTGATAAATTCCATGATGATATTTTCTATGGTCTTGCATATGAGACTGGTTAGACTTAGGGGTCTGTAGTTCCCAGGATCTGTTGATGGCCCCCTTTGTGCAAGAGAATTACTGTTGCTATTCTCTACTCTGCTGGGACAAGGTCAGTTCTCAGGCTATGATTAAAGAGAATGGAAACTGGCCTGGGTCCTGCAGGTTCTGTTTTAGATTGCTTTAATAAGCATCTTGGGATGTTATCTGACCCCACTGATGTCATGTTTTTGGCCTTGGAGAGCACAGATAAGACCTGATCTCTAGAGATACCAGACAGAGGACTGGTGTCTGGCATGCTTTGAGGTACGGCACAGACATTAGCATCTTCCAAGGTAAGGAGTGCTTCCAGGGAGAGCAGCTTCATGTTTAGACATCTAGCATTACGCAACAGAACCTTAAGTTTGCCTTGGGTTAATTTTGTTACATTGGAAATTTTGTTGTTTTGACACCACCTAAAATAGGCACTATGGGGGAGGAAAGTACCTTTGCAGTATCCAAAAGCCTAGAAGAGACAGGTGCAGCCCCTCTCTGCCAAAGCAATGTAGCATGTTGACCAAGTCATCCCAGGTTGATAGATACTTGATCCCCCTGGACTGACACCAGAAGCTAAGCCAATTGCTGAAGTTGATCAATTTTTGTTTATACTGTGGTATCATCCTGAGTGAAGGTAGAATGTTGCTTAGGGCTATGGTCATACCTGCCTGGGACACATAGTTGGAGAGCTCAGTCATGTCTCTCTTCATATAGTCTAGAGTAGTACATCTCAAGTCATTCATCCCAACATGAATTATGAGCAAGTCATAACAGTACTTGTTGTTGAGTGACTTGAGTGCATGCATGATCTGACGGATCCAGGCACCTGACAGGCAGCTGACCGTGACCTTCTCTTTGCCAGCCTGATGAGGGGAGCATCTGTGTGTCTCACTATGGAGTCACTTATGACCAGTGCATTAGATTAGAGGTGTTTTGCTTTAGGGGCTTATTTGTTGAGACACATTTGTGTGTTATTATGTGTAGTGGTTTCAATTTGCACAATAGTGTGTGCAATTTATTTATGTTTGGGAGGTCTCTGGACTTTTTATAGATTTCTAGTAAGTACCTTTGTGTATGTGGGTCTATGTGTCTTGATCTAATTTTGTGTGAAAATTGGAAAGTGTGTATTGACAGCCTGTTTGTTATCTGGTTTGTTGTTACATGAGAGACGTGATTCCAATTTCATAGTGTATTTACATCTCTCATATAGGGTATTTGTTTGCTGTAGGAATAAATGGTTGTCAGTAAACATGAGGTAATTATTACATTGTCTTAGTATTCACATGTCAATCAGGCTGGCCAGAGAAATGATGGGAAACTGCCTATCCATTATAGCATGTTTTTACCATATGAGCTATTAGGGAAAGGAGTTTGCTAGATTGACCAGTTTTTGCCCTGGGGCTATCAAGGGTTGTTCAATTGAGGGGAGGATGATAGGTATGGCAATGCTGCTCAGTGCACAACTACGTTGCCTTTAATACAACAGAGAAATTTGTGAGGGTTCCACTGACAGTTGTTAAGCGAAAAATTGTGTTGCAAGGCATTTGTGTCTATACAGGGCAGTGCTAAACCCCATTGCACAGTACACAGAGACTAGCAAATGCAAAGCTTAAATCAGCAAAATTAAACAGTTTTAAACTAATCAACCAATGGGAAAGTACACAACGAACCTTCCTCCAGCAATTCCCAGCTCATTCAAGGCTGTATCCTCACTCTTCTGCCACAAGGGTGCAGGGGAGCCTTCCTTAATGTAAGATGGCTGTTTTTAGTGTTCAAGTGCAACAAAAAAAGGCTAGCTTTAGCAGGTCTGAAAATACCATTTAAAACAAGTGCATAAAATATGCAGCCACACCGGTAAAAAGCAGAAAAATGCAGTGATCAGACATTGCAATTTAAAAAGTGCAACAGACACACAAAATATACTTATTTTCTTGATTTTTCTCTTGAATGCCTTGGATTAAAGTAGACTCACTATGGACTTGTGGTGAAAGGCATCCAATGCTGAGCACCTCTCGTTAATTGAGCACAAACCTCCACAAACACATAGAAGAAGATTTTAAAATAAGTGATGAAGAAGACAAAAATTGGGAGGTAGTAAAATAAAACAAAGAATTCTATTGGTAAAAGGGTAAAAGACAGAAAAAGAAAATTTAAAGGGATAAGTACAAAAGATAAAAGACAGGAATGAATGAAAAAAGTATATGCGGTTAATGATTGAGGTTGGTATAATGGTTAACGTCTCTGACTCTCAGACATAAGGTACAGTGATTGATTCTCATCTTTGGGATGGAAATTTTCTAGGCTTAGAAAGTTCTATTAAGAAAACTAGCTATGAACTTATGAAGCTAAGGGAAATATAATGTTAGTGTGCATTCTATAAATGTGAATAGTATTAAGAATGTAGTAAGTAGAATAAGGATTTAAGATTGATGTAATACATGTGATATAGATGTAATTATATTAGAAGACAAGACTGTTAACAAATGAAGAAAGATTACAAATTGTGAAACTATGGGGAGGGAAGATAATCTGTAATGTGTGAAGTGAGAGATATTCTGGAAGAGCTGTTGGAATACAGTAAAGATGTTAGATATAACTTTAGTAAAAATGGGAAGATTAATCATTGTAGATTTAAAATGGAAAGAAAAGGTATGTGGAATTATAACATTATATGCTTATATTAATTGTAAAGAAAGGGAAAGCTTATTTCATCAGATTTTAGACTGTGTAGTGATAAATATGAACATTATAACAACAAGAGACTTTAATTGTGATTTAAGAGACAAGCATAAAATGAAAATAAATGATGTAAGAAAAATGTTAGACATTATAGGACTTACAAAAAGGGTATGTATAGAACGGAAATAGATTATGTTATATCAACAGAAGGTTTGGTTATAGGAGAAGGGGGTAGTTGATATAGGATTTTCTGATCATCTTGCAATATGACTAAAGATAAAGGAAAACAAGGAATATATAAAATAGACAAAGAAATTACACCATAAATGAGAAAGCATGGAATTAAGAAGGAAATAGATTAGTAATACAGTTATGGAATATATATATATATATATATATATATATATATATATATATATATATATATATAGATATATAGATATATAGATATATATATATATATTACTATGAGAGCATTTTATATAAATTGTTCTGTGTGATGGATGATATTTAAGGAAAAATATAAAAAAATGTTTTTTTTTTACAGTTGCAATATGATGTGATAAAAGTAGAGAAAGAAATATATAAAAGAACATTTAATGATGCATTGGAAGAACATAATGATACAAAACTATTCTGACAAAGAAAAGGAATTGTATGAAAGAAATCAAGAAAAATACAAGAACTGTTACAAAAGCAAATATATTTTTACAAGGAAAAAGATAAGTATCATATTACTTAAGCAGATTAGTAAAGGAAGATAGTAGTGTAATGTGAGAAATAAAAAATGTAAAGGGAGAATAGAAAGAACTCTGGAAAATATTATGAATATTGTAGTACAATATGTGCAAAAAATGTTTAAAGAAAAAAGAAGGTAGTGAGAAGCCATGGAAAGTAAATAAAGCTAAAAGGAAAAAAGAATAAAGAGTTGGAAAAGGAGATTTCTTTAAATGACCATATGGTATAAAATGTGTAAAGATTTAAGGGACTAGCAAAAAATATTTTTTAAAGATTTTGAATGAATTGATAAATTAAGGTTTTATGTATAAAGAAGTATGTAGTAGAATACTTAAATTCATACAGAAGAAGGAAGAAGGAAGACAAAAATTGAGACAGTATTGAATAACAATGATTATAAGATCTTTATAAAAATAATGCAAAAGACATTTGCAACTAAAATTGAAAATATTATGGAAGATAGTATATATAGTATAAAGGGGATGGGTTGTCAAGAATTATTAATGATAGTGAAATTGTGGACAATATCATGAATAGAAAAGAAGAAATGAAAATCATGATAGGAGAACTTAATAAGGCATTTGATACAACTGGATATGAAATATTTTGGGTAATAATGAGAGAATATAATATAGGTGAGAAAGTTAGGAAATTATGTATATTATCACATAGTAATAATAAAGTAAAAATACCTATAAATAGTTGTTTAAGCCAAAAGATATTTATGATTGGTGTAAGACAGGGATGTCCAATGAGTTGTATACTCTTTGCATTAGATATAAATGTGATAGTATATCAAATATATTACAAAATGAAGAAGGTATATAACACCATGCAGATGACATTATAATAATTGCAAAAAAATGGATAAAAGAAGCAATAATTTGCACAAATGAGTGACTAGAGTGAAAGGGATGGCTTTAAATAAAGAGAAAGGTAAAGGTTTAGAGGATATATTAAAGAGCATGGGAATACATTTTACAATAAATGGAATTTCTGTGTTAGGTATAAAATTTAGCAATAAAGATTTTATTAAAATCCAGTAGGAAAACAATAGAATAAGTAAAACAAACATGTCTTTCTGTAAAACATATAAGTTATTCAGAAAAAGGCTTATCTGATAACTTCAGTACTAATAAAAAAATAGCATACTTAGCAAGTATATTTATGTTCCAACGGTATTCAAAAAGGAAATATTGCAGATATTTTTCATTTATGTGGGGTTCTAGATTAGACTCAGTAAAAGGGGAGTTTTGTATGTAAATAAAGAGGAAGGAGGTTTAGGATTAATTAACTCAATGGTATATGATGCTTCATTAAACCTGTACACAGAGTTAAAGTGGATAAATGAAAAGGATGAGAGATTAGTAGTAAAATTGTATAAATATATTTATGATAAATTTGATGGTATGGTTAAAAGAGAAAAAGAGTGTACAAATGAAGAAATAAAATGTTACCAAGAAAAAACATTTTTGTGCAAAATAAAATTGATTATACAGAAAAAGAATGGTATGGTATAAGAATGTAACAACAAAACAGTACTATGTAAAACCATGGGAAAATCTAACAGATTAAAACACTTAAAACTTTAAAAATAAGAAGCAAATGGTGTAATCAGAAAGCCAAATGTCAAGATTTTTTGTGGAGCCTGTTAACAGATAAATTATCAGTTAAAAGAAATATACCATATAAAAATATAAGTGAAAGAATATGTTTACATTGTCAAGAAGAAGAAACCACAGAACATGCATTTTTTAAATGTAAAAGAGTAAAAAAAGTTATGGGGAAAACTATGCGAAGAAGATTTTTTTCAAAGATATAAAAGAAGTGGATAAAATAAACATGGATATGATTAAATGTGGATGTTATAAGAATAGAAGTAAAGAATATGTTAAAAGAATAGATACATTTTATTTCATATGGATTATATGAAATGAAAGAATAAATGAAATTATGTTTAATGGCAAATGGATTTTAGCAACAATATTAAGATAGCAGCTATGGAAAAAGGAGTGCTGTCTAACAGGTGTGAAAATTTAGTAGGATTGTAAATGACATTATGAATATGTGTAAATATGTTTTTGTATCAATATATTTGTACATTTGCAAATATTTGTATATATGTTGTAAATAAGATTTGGTTTTATATAAATAAAAGACCCCTACTCTTTTCAACAGGATCTTTTACTTTGACATGAGATACCACCAACTCAAGCAGATGGAGCCTTGGTGTGACATCTTATCAGAAGGATGACATACTCAGGAGTGTAGCACTCCCTTATGCTGCAGTGTAGTGTCAGCAGATGATCTACATGGTGTGGGAAAGAACCCACAGCCTTCTGCATGAAAAGCAAGTGTGCTACTTGCTGTACCACTGGCAGTGCTGAGTGGCTTTGGCTTTCCTGCACATGGACAAACCACTGTAATCTGCTCTCTTTGACCTTCTCTGCAATTGAAGCTACTTTGACTTCTGTTCTGATGTCCTTGTTTCTTCATCTTTCCCATGGTGTGCATCCTACCACCTTCTCAGACACTTCATCTCCATCACCTCTAGCTTCCTCAACTGTTCTGCCTTCACTGTCCACATTTTTGTACCACATAATAGTACAGGTCATACTACTGTTTTGTACATCTTACTTACTTTTCAACTTCTTTGGCATTCTTCCATCATACATTACCCTGGCACTCTGTGTCAGTTGGCTGCACCCCTCTGACTCTAACTCTGACCACCTCATTTAAATTTCTGTTCTCCTCAACCACACCTCAAAGATATTGAAGCTGTTAACCTACTCCACTATTTCTCATTTTATCTCAATTTAAAGCTTCTTCTGGTTTTTCCATTTGATGCTATGTCATCTGCCTTGTCTGTACTCAGTTTCAACTTGTGTGACTTCTGTTTTGCTTTCCATTCCTCTATCATTTGCTGAAGTTCCCATTCAGAGTCTATGAGTAATGCCACATCATCGTCATTCAGCAACTTTGTTGATCTGTTCCTTCTAACTTGTTTGTTAATGTAGTCTATCACCAGTATGAACACCAGTGGCCTAGGAGATGAAACTGATGTACATCCACTCCCACTGGGAACCATTTTATGAGTCCAAACATTTATCATACTTGTGTCATTGGGTCCTTGAACATATACTGCACTAATTCTAGCAATGTTACTGGAACTTCAAGTCATCACAGCACTACCCAAATCAGCTTTCATAGGACTTTGTCATATATTTTCTCCAGGTCTAGGAATGCCCAGTTAGACTCTTTCCTCATCTCTAGCTTCTTTTCCACTATCTGTCTCCCTGCCAACATCAGGCCAGTTGTTCTATATTCTCATCTGAATCTCAGCTGCTTATTTCCTATCTAACTTTTTATTGCTCTGTGTGTATTCATTTATCATTCACACTATCCAGCACTATCATGCAATGTGACAGGAGTTTGATACCTCTGTACTGCCAACAATTGTGAATGTCTGCTTTGTCTTGCATAATGGCAATAGAATACTTATTCCTGCAGTTGTCTGGATACTCTTTTTCTCCATACTGTTATGAGTACCCTCTGGAGCCATTTCTCCCTTAACTCACCCAAAATCTTGATTGTATCTGCAGTGACCTCATCTGAGCCAGTTGGTTTCCCTGACTTTATCTTTCTTAGTGCTGTTCTTACTTCTTCTAGTGTGGTCTCTTCTTCTTCTTCTTCTTTTATCTCAGGCTCTGTCTGGGACAGTACAGCTAGTGTGAATGGTTCTTCATTTAGAAGCTTCTGTTAGTATTCCTTCCATCTGCCTTTGATGTCCTGTGGACTAGTGAGCAGGTTATTGCTGGCATCCCTTATGAATGGTGTCTGATGATTACCTTATAGGTTTATAGGTGTGTACTAGGCTAACAACCACAGGGGCCTTTTTAAGCATAGCCATGCATCCCAAATCTATGACAATTTCTGATACCCATGATAAGTGTAAGCATCATCATATTTAACCAACCCTGAGGTATACTCATTGCTAATGTAGAGTGAGACACCTCTACCTTTAGTTCCTGTATATGTGGCTGATGGTCTAAATGTGTGGAAGGCACTGTAACCTTGTACCAGAGTACTTTCTATGGCTTTAAAGCATCTCTTAGTAACAACACTGATGTCTGTATTATCAAGAGTAAGGAGAGCTTGTATGGTGTTGAGGTTCTTGTTAAGGCTCCTAACACTGAGTGACATCATTAGGTTATTTTGGGCTTTATTTGCTATGTCAATAGGTTTGCCACTTTGATATTGCATAAAAGGACGCTAGTGGTGTGGATAAAATTTTCCCAAAATCCAGAAGCCCCGAGGGGGACAGGTGCAGGCCAGTTTTGGCAAAGCAATGTGGTCTGTTGACTATGTCTTTCCAGGCTGAAATATGTTGAATCCCCATGGACTGACACCAGAAACTAGGTCAATTGTTAAATTTAATCATCTTTTTTTCATACTGTGGCATCATCCTTGGTGAAGGTAGAATGCTGCTCAGTGCAAGGACATACCAGTCCGAGACACATATTCAGACAGGTCCATAATGTCTATCTGTATATAATCCAAAGAGGTATGTCTCAGGTCATTTAAACCCACATAGACTATGATAGAATCATCCTGTATCAGTGGTGCACTGAACTGAGTGTATGTGTAACTTGACAGATATTGGTTCCAGATAAGCAACTGACTGTAGTCTTCTCCTTGTCCATTCTGATGAGTGGAATATCTATGTGACATATAATAGAGTCCCCTATGACAAGATTCCTGGGTAAATTGTTTGCTTGCCTTATGGGCTTTGTTTTCAGGGGTTCATTGGGTGTAGGCTTATGTGTGGAGTTTGGTGTTGCTTCGGGTGTATACTTTAGAGATTGCTGAGAATAGGCATTGCTGTTTGCAGGCTTAGGAGGTCTTTGAGGTTTGGGAAGCTCACATTTTAGTGCCTCTGCATAAGATGGTCTATTTGTGTGGGCACTACTTGTGGTGGATGTAATGTGTATGCTCTTGACAACCTTCTTTATATGCAAGATTTTTGCCTCCAAGGACATTGTGTATGTCCATCTCTTGCATACTATGTTGGGTTCTTTAAGGATTAAAAGATGGTCAGCAAACATGAGACAATTGCTAAATTGTCTCAGGATGCCCATATCTACCTAGATGGCTACAGAGACAGCTGGATCTATGTAAAACATTTGGTGGGTAAAGAACTTATTTATCTTATACAACTGACAATAGCAATCAAAGGGCTAGGAGAGACTTTGGTAGCCAGATTACTATGAGGGGCAAAAGCCAGAAAAACTGGCTTTTAAAATGACAACAGTGAAAGGGTGGAAGGATTGGGGAAAAATTCAAGCTAATGTAAGAATCCAGGCAATTTAGATACTACAGCTTGTTGCCACAGTATACCAGGTCAGCTTGTGAACCAAATAGGAAGGAAAATGTGTTGGCTCAGTAATATATGGTCTTAATTAAACAAAGACTAGGATAGTATTCAATTGGTAAAACAGATCTGAGCAAACCAGAATAAAACAGCTCCAATAGCTTTTATCAAACAGAAAAGCTCCCAAGGCTGATCTGCTATGGCCTCTATTTTTAACAAAACTATCTCAGCTAAAGAAGAAAAGACAGTTTATTTACAGAAAATTCAGCCTGATATAAGAAGCTAGACAAATATGATACTACCGCTTGTTGTCCACAGTATATCAGGTCTGATAGGTCTTATGAATGCCAAATACAGTGGAACAATATCCTCCTTGGACCTAAATGCCATACCCTTGTTTATAGGTTGAACAACATAGAATGACTTCATCACTATCATAGACAAGTGATGGCCAAATACTAAATTACTGTCTACATGTATCTCCAAATCCCTAACTACTGGGTTTACTTTTAGAGGTATGTTGTCAATATGATAGTTAGGAGGGGTAACTGACTTCCTGAAGGATGCTATTATGCATTTCTTGAAATTTAGTTTTAGTCCATGGCACTGATACCAGCTATTTGCCCATGTCAGCCCTTCTTGAAGAACATTAGTGTCAGTGGGGAATTCTATCACCGAATCAAATTTGCAATCATCTGCAAATTTGGTCAGCAAGAGGCTTCTTTATTCTTTTTCTCTTTGCCTTGCAAGTTGATGGAGTTTTCTTTGTGCCATCTGATGTTACTTTCCAGAAGTTGGTAGATTGCCTCTAATGTTTTATTTGCTATTGTGATTGCTCTCTGTCTGTTTTTAACCAACTAGTACTCCTTCTTAGCTTGGACCACCTTTTCTATCTATTCTACTTTGTCTGAACCTCTTATTTCTCTTGATAATTTACTGGGGTTCTGCAGTTGCCATAATGTTAAGGTCTTCGCCTCCCATGCATAAGGTACAGGGTTCAATCTTGACATCTGCCCAACACCTTCATAAAGGTTATATGTTCTCCATGTGTGTCTCTGGGGTTTCACCCAAAAAATGCTGGATGTTTCTACCTCAAACTCACTCAAAATTGAATGGAGTCATGGGTAGCAGCACAATGTCTAGGTGGAGCCATTTTATGCATCAGTTGTGATGGGCAGTATCCTCTAGATCGAGAGACATGGATGACAGACTGTTCTATGTCAGGGCTAGCCATGCAACAGTGTTAAAACTAACTCTAGGTGATTTGGTCAATTTATATGACATCAGGGGAAACAGGAAATGAGAAAAATAATGTAAGCATTTTAAAAGTAAAAGCTGAATTAGGAGTTTAATTTATTATTTTAAAGCTGATAGGTTGTATGATCAAGATGTCTGAATCCTGATAGGCAGAAATGATTTCAAGATCTCTTAAAGTGAAATGTAACTTTTTAAGAAAAAAGCAATATACAGCCATTTCAAGAGAATAAAGTAGTTCACACTGTATTTCATGAATCATATGAGCTAGCTACAGAGTACAAAAGTTAAGCTTATAGTCTTCACTAATTCAAAATTAAAATTAGTCTTTGGTATTTTCAATGCACCACTTGCTAATTTGGACTCTGTGATATCCATTACCTACACCATTTATGGAAAAGCAGGGTAGGAAAGTTATATAAGCATGTCACTTCTCTGAGAAAAAGGCGTCATGCAAGATTAAAAGTCTTAACACTACATATCCTTGAGAATGAACAGTAAATCTGTGAGGCAACGGCAGATTCAAGAGATACATTCACA